>NW_012114744.1:5279413-5328153 GCF_000951035.1 Colobus angolensis palliatus | reverse complement strand
AATTCTCCACACTGAGTCATATTGTGTTACCACTGAACTAAACAAATATACAGAAGTGGCAAAATATTGCTGCTCACTACAATTTAAATATTTAATTTAACGTTTATTAAATCCAACATATTTGACAATATGAATTTTTAATTTATACTCTAACAAGTTTTCCTTTAAACGTACTTAAATGAATATCATTTCTGCCAACAAAAAATGAAGAGAGAGAAAACTGGTAATTCTAAATTTCTACTTTATTCAACTAAGAATGGGAGGGGCTATGTTTTTTCATACAATAAATGATAAATCTTATTTAGTTTATAAATAATTAAGGGCACTGAAAACTGTGAGTATAAAATAAAAATCCTACAGCCTGAGTTGGTTGTCTTTCTTCTCACAAAATGTTTAAAGTGATTCTTGACATTTTCAGAACAGAGTTTGAGAATCCATTTATATGAACTTTCGATTGTTAAATTAGCTACTTAGACTCTAATCTTAGATAATTTTGATTACGTGTAGCAGATATTTAATAATGGAGTTGAAAGTCTAAGATTGCGATACTAGGACACCACTCTCTCTAAAATTTTATATTTAAAAAAAGTGAAAGACCATGTTCAAGACATTTTACTAAAAGAAACTACATATGCTCAATACATTCATCTATTTTCTATTTTTAGAATTACATTGAAATACTAGTACTTGAATGTTTTCTGTGATATGACCGTTTGTAATTAACATAATTAATTTATATAAATATACATGTATATGTATTTATCTCACAGATTGTTGATGAATATCCACATGTATGGTTTATTTCTCAGCGTTGTTTTATTCTTAATGGAAGTTCTGTAAATAATATTTAATTTTCTTCCATTTGTTCTGTATATTCAGAACATACAGAAAACAAGTTGATTACTTTCTAAAATAGCACCAACCTTTGACAGTGCAATTGTTTATCTGAATACGAAGTAATGATTTAATAGGGAATGTCAAATAAATCTTGTTGCTAGTCAGATTTATGGTGGAAAAGTCAACAAGGAATTAAGTCAAGAAAAGGAATAATGTTGTAGGTGCAAAAGAAATTCATAAATTATTTATTGTCAATGGTAAAACTATTGGTATGCTCTGCATGCAATTTTGACTGAACAAAAACCTGTCATTCACTGTATCTCTAATCTGATATTTCAGTTAACTTAATCTTGGGAAACATTATGTTTTAAAGATTATGAAATTAGGGAAAAATGAACAACTACAAATACTTTCTTGGAAAATGACCTCACTCTTAAGATTATGATAACATGTATATGTACCTGTTTGGTGCATTTACTTTGCTGTTTAAGGTCCCATTATTTTTAATTATTTTACCAGTTTTATATTTCTACAGACACAGTCAAATAACTGATCATGTAAACCAATGTTATGAAAAATTAAATTCAGTAAAATCAGGCAAATGCTAAAACACATCGCAATAAAATAGTTGTTAATCTAAACTTTCTTCTAAATAATTATTACTTTCCTGACATTGGTATAGCAGGATGTACCCAATAATCTATTTATATGATAGTATAATTGGTATAGTTATGATAATTAATAATCATAGTTTACCTATTACATTTTGCCTTTTCACTTAAAATAATAGAGGAAATTCAGACTCTCATGGCTAACACAATGTATACACACATAATATAAACTATTTAATACTTTAAAATAGTCATATACCTACTTATGAATCTGTGCTGATTTACTAGGAAATTTTACAGGGCAAGTAGTATAGTGTGAGTATAGATGACAGCTCTGTACAATATTCTAATCTAAATTGGTAAATTGAAGGATAGCTAGTGATGATTATGAGTATCATTGTCTGTTATACTATATTGCTGTCAAATTGGCTTAATGAATTTCAAAACATATTTGGATTATGAATATAATACTGGTTTCATATATGCTCGGTTGGTAGAGGTTTAACAAAACCAATTGACTTTACATGATGATATCTAAGAATTCAGCAATCCAACCATTTAAACAAGAACTCAAACCTCAAAGACAGTAGTCTGTCGGTCAAACATCTTTCTGCTTCTCAGAGAATCCACAATGCAATCTCAACCCTGTGGATATGTATTCTTCCATCTGCTTGAGAGGAAGATTTTTCTACAATGTTCTTGTCAGTGTATTGGAGGCCATAAGTAACAACGCTGCTATCACTCAATTAGAGGGCAGAAAGAGCAATTTCTCTATAAGTACTGGTAGGTTAACCAGGTTGAACTTTGTTCCTTTGCTTATAAATGACTGTGCTTTTATCCCCCATTGAGGGATTGATTTGGCCTAGAATTTCCTTTTCATCAGGATGTGCTCACATAGAAGCAAGACACGGAAGTGAGAACTTACAGACTGTTCTTTCTCCACCTCCAACATGCAAGAAAATTTATATGTATAAAAACGTATATGACATTCACCCATTGGTCCATTGTTAGGACCATTCATTTACTTAATATGCAGATATTTTCTATTTTTTTAATTTGGACAGTTAAAACTACCACATCTGATTGGAATAATCATTCTAGTATTTTAAAATCAGATCAAATTATTTATTTCCAAATAAATCCATAGAAGTTGAATTATTAGGCTTATGAGCCTAGTAAGGCATATGACAATTTAAAAAAATCAGGTATTTTTTATGTCAGCTTAAATTTAGGTGAAATTGTGTAGCTCATATATGAACTTACATTGTAGTAAGAACATTTAACATCATGAGATCTAAACTCTTAAGTTTGTAAGTGTAAAATAAAGTATTGTTAACTATAGGAACAATATAGGACAGCAGATCTCTAGAATGTATTCATTTTACATTATGGGCATTTTTATGGTTTTTGATTTGTACTACCATGTTGTTCTTTAATAGGATATATCAAAGTATATCATCATAGTATTTGAATGTCTTCTTTAAGCCTTACTATTTCTTAATCTGAATTATCTGCTTATATATTAACTAAAACATTACACTTTTAATTTGAATTTGTTTACTATCAGATGGGCATTTTCCCATATGTTTGTTCATTATTTTTTGTTTGAAGTGAACTTTTCATTTAATTTTTCCAGCTACTATTTGAGATTCTAATGTTTTCATGTACATTTAAACAAATCATTTATGTACAATATACAGTAACCAAGTATGTTTTGCTTAGTATTGATAATTTCACTTCATTTTATCTTAATTATGATATATTCTATGATTCACTGAAGTTTCATAATTTGTGCAGCACAACCTTGTAATCTTTTTGTGATTGTTGGTTAAAATTCTGATACATTTTTTATAACACAGTTCTAACAAATATTTATTTAACTTTCTGATAAACTACAAAAAAATTATTTTTATTATGTTTAACTATGCGATCTATGCTTTTTCTCAGCTTACAAACATGTTCAATTATTTACTTTCAAAAGGTAGGTAAATTTGGATTTATTTCTAATAATATGACAGATTATATAGAGTAGTATGTGACTCCCACTGATAAATCACCTACAATAACTAATCAAAGCATAGAAAATGTTTTAAGTATGAAGTTTAAATAGAAGGAGGATTATGGAAAGCCCAAGAGGTAGAAAAAAATTGACAAGAAAAAATTGATGAATTTGACTAGATTAAAATTAGGGATCTCTATTCATCAAAAAACACAACAAAGAATGTGGACAAAAACAAAATTAACAACTGTGGAAAGGTATTTAATACACATAGAAAATATGTTTGAAACACATATAACAGAAAAACCCAAATTTGTAAGAAACTATAGGAGAAGGTATATGTGTATGTGTGTGTGTGTATATATATATACATATACAAATATATATAATAGATAAATAAGTTAAAGAAAAAGGAAAATAGAATAAAATTGATGGTTTGTAAACATTTGACAATATGTTAAGCCTAATTAAGAATAAGTGTGTAAGTTAAGATCACAATGAGATGTAATTGTCCACCTATAAGACGGCAATTTCTCCAAATTCTTATCATTAGCATCGATCTTCCCTTGAATTCCAATCCCATGTCCCCAACTTTCTACTCTATTAAAACTGTACTTGGATGATTATGCTTGTTCAAATGCTCTTTTTGTCATATTTCCCATCTTTATAATTTTATACTTTGATCGTTTAGGAAAAAGCAAAACAAAACACATAGACTCTTTCCTGACTACTCTCTTTCTCTCACATGCAGTCAGAGACATCCACCCTGTTAGTAAATCCATAGGCTCTACCTGTAAATTATATCCAGGAATTCACAACTTTCTCACCAGTTATTGTGCTGCCACCCAGGCAGAAAAACAAATTATATGCCAATAATTTCCCTACTCTTCTCTTTCTTCGTTATAGCCTATTTACAAAACAGAAACCAAAGTGACCCTTTGAATATATGAATGATATCTTGTCATTTTTCTGCTCAAAGCATTTCTATAACTTCCAATTTTTTTCAAAGTAGGAGCCAAAATTCTCCCAAAGGCTTTGTAATAATCAGCATCATCTGGGTCATCGGTAGTTCCTTCTGTTCTTTTACTAATTCATCCCACCTAGCTATCCTAGCCTCTTGTGCGCTCTCTCTCTCTCTCTCTCTCTCTCTCTCTCTGTGTTTAAATATATCAGGCACCCTCCAGCCCCTCCACCTTCTTTCTATTTTTTTAAATTTAATATGTGATATTATCATTTAGTAAACTAGTAATTTATTTTTATGTCTCTTATTCACAGTTGGCTTCTCCTCACTAGGATGTAAGCTGCATGGAAGCAGCTTATTTATTCTGGAATGTATCACAAGATGCTAAAACAATATTTGGTACAAAATTGTTCTTATTTATTAATTAAAGGAATGAATCCCTGTAATGCACATTTTACAATGCAAATAATGTGCCTGCTACTAAGAAGGCATCCAAAGATGTATTACTATTCTGGCATGGTGAAAACAATCTAATGGGTAAGGAGGTAGGGGTTACAGTTTATTAGAACAGAGAAAAGCCATTTTCCAGGGCCATAACTGAATACCGGGGTCTATAACTTTGCTAGAAAGGGGAATACATCTGTAGTAGTTACTTCAGAAGATATTAACACCTGGCTAATTTTATTGTATGGCAATGTCATCCTATTAAATTTTTCTGTTTATAAATTTAAATAGGGATACTATGGGAATCAGTAATATAGTAAGTTTCTAGCCAATATTTTCTTAACCATGCGATTGTCATAGCCACCAAAACTACTGCTTGGCCAGAAAGATTCTTCAGAATGTGGTTCAGGTTAGAGTCAGTACACTGTAGATCATAAATATTTGGATAATTCATTTTGCATAGTGCAGAGTTGCCTTAGAAAATGGTGGCAATTCATTTTAGGAGAGATCAAGTGGATGAGTTTTTTTGGTTATGGAAGGCTGTTTCCCAGCTCTCATTTTATTCAAGGATATCTAGATTAATAACTAATTCATGTCTGTGACCTGGCAAGAGGACATAAACTATTTTTGTTTTGTGTTTTGTTTTGTTTTATTTTTAAGAGGCTGAAGTCAGGTCTTTGTTGAAAATATTAAGATATTTTTCCTCCCTAATGAAAATCAATTAACAGCATCATGAATTTAATTTTATCTACCACCACCTCAGTATGATTGGAAATCACACTGGGATTCTGCTCCTACTCCAACTAACATTCCCATTCCAAAATAAAATGTGAATCAATTTTTTCTAAATAATGTGGTGTTTTACTCACCAATCTAGCTTTCAAGACTTTAATGAATGAAGAGCTTTGTAGGATGTCTTCATGATTTAGTTGGGAGAGAGGAAGGAGCATGATATATCCAATACATACTCCAGTCGCTTGGAATTATTGAATTTTTTCCTCTATATTGGTTCAAGTGTTTCTGGCCTCCTGCTGACATTTAGAACAGGCTGTTTAAATCTAGACTTTCATTAGATAATAGAATACCATTGCCTATGAAATAACATTAAATACAAAATAATATTCATTAATTATTGTTTAATATACTGAGTCCAATAGTTGAATGTACTGTTTTGCCACTGTTGATCATAGGCTATTCATCTTTGTATAGATATAGATCATCTCGTTCCCCCTATATTTGCAGAAAGCAAATTTCAAATGCACAATGGAAACTAAAGAAATGTCTAAAATCCATTTTATGTTGCTCACGTATGTATTAGTCATATACTAGAATATACCATTAGAATGGAAAATGAATTTTGTCAAATGGGCATGTTGAACAGATTAAACATTTGAGTTGTATAAGATTTTGATAGGTAGACTTCAGTTACAGGATGGTTTACAGCTACAGTTAATCAACTGAGTCTTGACAATTATTGTTCAAAACTTGTAAGCTAGGGAACCTCTGATGAGTTTTGTGTGTGGGGATGGGTGGTTGACTGTTGAAACAATTTGTGCTTAACCAGTTTGTACTTATCTCTTTGGGAAACACTGAATTATCCCTGAGTCTTTAAAAGCTATTGCTGAAATAAACTTCAGCAGTTTGTCTATATATTTTTCTTTTTCCTTTTCTTTACTTCTAAAAAAATTGGGATACACGTGCAGAATGTGCAGGTTTGTTACACAGGTATATGTGTGCCATGCTGGTTTGCTGCATCTATTAACCCATCCTCTAAGTTCCCTCCCTTCACCTCCCAACTACCAACAGGCCCAGGTATGTGTTATTCCCCCTCAGTGTCCAAGTGTTCTCAACGTTCAACTCCCACTTATGAGTGAGAACATGTGGTGGTTGGTTTTCTGTCCTGTTTTAGTTTGCTGAAGATCATGGTTTCCTGCTTGATCCATATCCCTGCAAAGGACATGATCTCATTTGTTTTTATGGCTGCATAGTATTCCATGGTGTATATGTACCACATTTTCTTTTTCACTGAGGGGCATTTGGGTTGGTTCCATGTCCTTGCTATTGTAAATTGTGTTGCAGTAAAAATACGTGTGCATGTGTCTTTATGATAGAATTACTTATATTCCATTTGATCCAGTAATGGAATTGCTGGGTCAAATGGTATTTCTGGTTCTAGATCCTTGAGAAATCACCATACTGTCTTTCACAATGGTTAAACTAATTTACATTCACACCAACAGTGTAAAAGCGTTACTATTTATTCACAGTTTTGCCAGAATCTGTAGTTTCTTGACTTTTTAATAACTGCCTTTCTGGCTGGCATGAGATGGTATCTCATAATGGTTTTGATTTGCATTTCTCTGATGATCAGTGATGTTGAGTTTTTTTTTTCATGTGTTTGTTGGCCACATAAATGTGTTCTTTTGAGAAATTTCTGTTCATATCCTTTGTCCACTTTTTGATGCGGTTGTTTTTTTTTTCTTATAAATATGTTTAAGTTCCTTGTAAATTCTGGATATTAAACCTTTGTCAGAGGGGTAGATTGCAAAAATTTTCTCCCACTCTATAGGTCGCCTGTTCAGTTCGATGATAGTTTCTTTTGCTGTGCAGAATCTCTTTAGTTTAATTAGCTCCCATTTGTCAATTTTGACTTTTGTTGCAATTGCTTTTGGCATCTTCATCATGAAGTCTTTGCCCACGCCTATGTCCTGAATGGTATTACCTAGGTTTTCTTCTAGGGTTTTTACAGTTTTGGGTTTTACATTTAAGTCTTTAATCCGTCTTGAGTTAATTTTTGTACAAGGTGTAAAGAAGGGGTCCAGTTTCAGTTTTCTGCATATGGCTAGTCAGTTTTCCCAACACCATTTACTGAATAGGAGATCCTTTCCCCATTGCATTTCTTTAGCTTTCCTGTTGTCCTCTTTGATCACTGGTAAGCCACGGCTGGAAAATACACTGCATTTTATTGGCAATGTTAAGTTCAGATAAGCACTACTGTAAAATTATCTATGGCCATATGTTTCAACCAGCTTTAGGTAGTCTGTGTTCAATCATCTTTTACTGGATTAGCTTGGAGGTCCAAAGCTAAAATAGCATGATAAAAGACTTTGAAGAACTCATATTTGAATGATACATTGCAGAAAACACTTATAATATTTAGAACTTATAATGCATTTATAAGTCAGTGGCCAAAGATAAACAACTAAGACCAAGGGAATACATTTAATCCTTAATCTGAACACCCTGCAGGATCAGATATGAGTATGTCAGCCTAATTGTTAATTTTCCAGTATCTATTAGTCCAAATATATTTAGTAACGTTATGTAGTGGTGTAAACTGGTGGCTCCATCAAAATTATTTCTATATTCCAACCCATTAAACCTATGAATCTTACTTTATTTAAATAAACAGTCTTGGAAGATGTTATTAAATTAAGGATTTTGATACGAAGAAATTTTCCTGGATTATCCAGGTGGACTTCAAATTTAATAATCATTGATCTTTTAAGAGATAAGCAGAGAAGAAGGTAGATGCACACACAAAAGTAAGTGATATGAAGACAGAGGCATAAATTGGAGGCTGTGGCCATAAGCCAAACAAGTTAACAACTACCAGAAGCTGTAAGAGGCATGAGACAGATTTTCCCCAAGAGCGTCTTTAAGGGGTACCCTGTACCCACCTTGACTTTGGACTTCTGAACTGCTGAACTCTGAGAGAATAAATTTCTGTTGTTTGAAGTCATCCAGCTTATTGTAATTTGTTACAGGAGCCCTAGGAAACTAATACACATTTAAAAATCTCAGCCAATATAAGGGGAAATAGGAATAATATTCTTTACTGAAATCAGCATTGCATCAGGCATAAATGTATAGTATTATGTCTATGGCTGTTCTGTATAGAAAGACCACCTGTCTAGTCTCTGAAACTTTCTTAGCAAAGGTATTTAAGACCTTAGAAGTATTATTGCTCCTACAAATTGCCATATCATAGCATAAAGTATATTTTTCACCATTCTGAGTTTCTTAAAAATCATAAAATGGACACAAGAACGTGTTTCAGAATGCCCCCCTCAGAAGTTAAGATTTTATATCTCAAATTGTGGCCCAGTTCATTTCCTTCTTGAGTGTACTTTAAAGTTCATATTATCTGGATCACAGTTGCTACCTTTGGTGTAACTATGTACTTTCTTTTTGGTTTATTTACATTCTTCCCACACAATTATAAATAAATAAACTCTATTATACTGTGCTGAAATTACACAGATCGAGTTAGCATCTGTTGTCTTCTGTAACCTTATAAAATCACATGTTTAATATTCATCTCTCACTGTAAAAGAAAAATGGAAAATGTTCTCTGACAAGATTACTTTCTTTACTGCCATATGCGTATAACATAAAAGTGTTAGAATTTATCTCTACAGTCCAAGAACAAAATATAAGTGAATAATTTTGTATCTATAGCTGCATGCATTAGTTCCCTAGGACTGCAAAAATGTATCACAAATTGAGTGACTTGAACAGTGGAAATTTATTATCTTAGAGATCTGGAAATTAGAAGTGTGAGATCAAAGTGTTAGCAGGGTTGATTTCTTCTTAGGGTTGTGTCTTAGTGCATTTTGTATTGCTAATACCTGAGGCTAGGTGATTTAGAAAGAAAAGAAGTTTGTTTGGTTCAGGCTTCTGCGGGGCATATAAGCATGCTACCAGCATTTGCTAGGCTTCTACTGAGGCCTCAAAAATGTTTTACTCGTGGTAGAAGTGAAGGAGGAGTAGGTGTGTCACATGGTGAGAGAAGGAGCAAGGGAGATCCCAGGCTATTTTAAACAGTCAGATTTCATGTAAACTGAGCAAAAGTTCACTCATTCCATGGGGAAGGCACCAAGCCATTCATGAGGGCTCTTCCCCCACTACCTAAACACTTCCCCCCAGGTGCCACCTTTAACAGTAGGGATCACATATAAACATTAGATTTGGAGGAGACGCACCTCCAAACCAAATCAGTTGTGATGGAGAGTCTGTTTCATGTCACTCTTCTAACTGGTGGTGCTTTTCCAGCAATCTGTGGTGTTCTATGACTTGTAATTTAACACCCTGATCTCTGCTTTTATTTTGCCTGGTGGACATGTCTATATCTGTGTCTACATTTTTTCTTCTTATAAGGATTGCAGTTACATTAGATTTAGGGACCAGTCTAGCAACCTGATTTTAAGTTGCCTATCCCTGTAAATACCCTATTTCTCAAAGAGGTCACATTCTGAGGTACTTAAAGTGAGAACATCTTTTTGGTGGACATAATTCAACCTACACTACCATATGAAATACGATATATCAAGCACACAAAAGAAAACATTTATATATTAGTGTATCTAGACATTTGCAGTGTTTAGAGGGCTAATCTTATGACTCAACAATTCTAATACTAATATTTATCTTAAAGTTAACTCACACAGGGATGTCATTTTAACATTCATTCATTAGAAATGGATGATATTGAAACATTAATTCCACTAACAAAAATGAGTTAAAAAATGAAAACACCCTAATATTCCTTAAGAGCTGTTCATTTTTTAATTTAATTTAACTTTTTATTTCCAACTTTTATTTTAAGTTCAGGGGTACCTATGCAGGATGTGCAGCTTTGGTACATGGGTAAACGTGTGCGACGGTGGTTTGCAGCACAGATCATCCCATCACGTAGATATTAAGCCTGGCATCCATTAGCTATTCTTCCTGATACTCTCCCCACTCCTAGCCCACCCCTACTCTGTGACAAGCCCTAGTGTGTGTTGTCCCCCACCGTGTGTCCTTGTGTTCTCATTATTCAGTTCCACTTATAAGTGAGAATATGCATTATTTGGTTTTCTATTGCTACATTAGTTTGCTGAGGATAACGGCTTTCAGCTCCATCTCTGTCACTTCAAAGGACATGATCTCATTCCTTTTTATGGCTGTATAGTATCCCATGTTGTATATGTACCTTTTTTAAATCCAGTCTATTATTGATGAGAAATTGAGTTGATTCCACGTCTTTGCTATTATGAATAGTCCTGCAATGTATCTTTCTAATTGAATGATTTATATTTCTTTGGGTATATTCCTTTGGGGGTATATATATGGGTGTATATATGTATACATGTATAAATGTATATATGCATGTATGTATATGTATATATACATGTGTGTATATATGTATGTATGTGCATGTATGTATATGTACATATATGTATGTATGTATATATGTATATGTGTATATGTGTGTGTATATATATAGGAATTGCTGCATCAAACAGTATTTCTGGTTCTAGGTCTTTGAGGAATTACCACATTGTCTTCCACAATGGTTGAACCAATTTGCACACCCAGTGTAAGTGTGTTCCTTTTTCTCTACAATCTGGCCAGCATCTGTTCTGTTGTTTCTGACTTTTTAATTGTAGCAATTCTGACTGGAGTAAGATGGTATCTCCTTGTCATTTTGCTTTGCATTTCTCTGATGATCAGTGATGTCGAGCTTTTTTTTTTTTTCAAATATTTTTTGGCCCCATTATGTTGTCTTTTGAGAAGTGTGTGTTCATATCCTTTGTCTACTTTTTAATGAGGTTATTGTAAATTTGTTTAAGTTCCTTACAGATGCTGGATACTAGACCTTTGTCAGGTGGATAGATTGCCAAAATTGTCTACCATTCTATAGGTTGTCTCTATACTTTGTTGACAGTTTCTTTTGCTATGCAGAAGCTGTTTAGTTTAATTTGATCCCAATTATCAAAGTTTGCTTTATTTCAATTGCTTTTGGCATCTTCATCGCGAAATCTTTGCCCATGCCTAAGTGCTGAATGGTAGTGCCTAGGTTTTCTCCTAGGGGTTTTATAGCTTTGCGTTTTATATTTATGTTTTTAACCCAACTTCAGTTGATTTTTGTATATGGTGTAAGGAAGAGTTCCAGCTTTAATTTTTTGCATATGGCTAGCCAGTTCTCCCAGCACCATTTATTTAATAGGGAATCTTTTCCCCATTGCTTGTTTTTGTCAGTTTTGTCGAAGATCGAATAGTTGTTGGTGTGCGGTCTTAATCGCTGCTTTCTTATTTCTTATTGGTTTATGTGCCTGTTCTCATGCCAGTACCTATTTTGGTTACTGTATTCCAGTAGTATAGTTTGAACTCAGATATGGTAATGCCTCCAGTTTTGTTCCTTTTGCTTAGGATCACCTTGGCTATTTGGGCTCATTTTTGTTCCATGTGAATTTTAAAATAGGTTTTCTAATCCTCTGAAGAACATCAATGGTAATTTAATGGGAATAGCATTAAATCTCTAAGTTACTTTGGTCTCTATGGCCATTTTCAAAACGTTGATTCTTACTATCCATGAGCATGGAATTTTTTTTTTTCTATTTGATTGTGTTATCTCTGATTTCTTTGAGCAGTGGTATGTAGTTCTCCTTGAAGAGCTTCTTTTCTTCCCTTGTTAGTTGGATTCTTAGGCATTTTATTCTTTTTATAGCAATCGCAAATGGGAGTTCATTCATAATTTGGCTCTAAGCTTGCCTGTTATTGGCGTATAGGAATGCTAGCGATTTTTGCACACTGATTTTGTATCCTGAGACATTGCTGATGTTGCTTATCAGCTTAAAAGACTTTTGTCGTGAGATGATGGGGTTTTCTAGATATAGGATCATGTCAACTGCAAACTAAGATAGTTTGACTTCCCTTCTTCCTATTGGAATATTTTTTTTTCTCTTGTCTAATTACCCTAGCCAGAGCTTCCAATACTGTATTAAATAGGACTGGTGAAAGAAGGCATCCTTGTCCCCACAGAGCTACAAACAACTGTTAGAGAATAATAACATCTCTACTCACATAAACTAGAATATCTAGAAGAGATGGATAAATTTCTGGACACATATACCCTCCCAAGACTGAACCAGGAAGAAATCAAATTCCTGAATAGACCAATAATGAATTCTGAAATTGAGGCAGTGATAAACAGCCAACAACTATTTAAGAAAAACCAAGGTCAGATGGATTCACAGCTGCATTCTACCAGAGGTACAAAGAAGAACTATACTTTTCTTACTAAAACTATTCCAAACAATTGAAAAGGAGGGACTCCTCCCTAATTCACTCTATGAGGCCAGCATCATCCTGATACCAAAAACTGGCAGAGATACAACAAAACTTCAGACCAATATCTTTGATGAATACTGATGCAAAAATTCTCAACAAAATACCTGCAAACTGACTCCAGTTGCCCATCCAAAAGTTTATCCACCATGATCAAGTTGGCTTTATGCAACGTTGGTTCAATATATGCAAATCAATAAATGTGATTCATAACATAAATAGAATTAAAGAGAAAAACTACATGCCATCAATAAATGTAGAAAAGACCTTCGATAAAATTCAACATCCTTCAGGTCAAAAAGTCTCAATTAGGCAGTGCACGGTGGTTCACGCCTGTAATCCCAACACTTTGGGAGACTAAGGCAGGAGGAACACCTGAAGTCGGGAGTTTGAGACCAGTCTGACCAACATGGAGAAACCCCATCTTTACTAAAAATACAAAAAATTAGTCAGGTATAGTGGTGCATGCCTGTAATCCCAGCCTCTTGGAAGGCCGAGGCAGGAGAATTGTTTGAACACAGGAGGCAGAGGTTGAGGTGAGCCAAGATCACGCCATTGCACTCCAGCCTGGGCAACAAAAATGAAACTACATCTCAAAAAGAAAGAAAAAGAAAAGCCTCAATTAACTAGGTATTTAAGGGACAGGGACATACTTCAAAATAATAGGAGACATGTATGACAGACCCACAGCCAATATTATACTGAATGGGCAAACACTGGAAGTATTCCCCTTGAAAACTGGCACAAGAGCTGTTTAAATACATTATAATAGGCTGTATTAAATTTGATGAATGACACAGAGTTTTTAAGAGAATGAGATCAAAGATGGAAAATTTTTGAGGATAGTGAAATTCAAAATCAGATTTCAAAGCACAAATTTTGTGTGCTTAGAAAACAGCCACAATTCTGTCATTCAGATTCTTAATATGATTATTTCCGGGGAGTGAGAAACATCTGGTTCAAATCAAAGGGGTAGTGGACTACATGCCAGAAAATGCATTTTACTTTTGACATTATTTACATTTGAAATGATTAAATTAACTCTTTTTATAACAAACAGGACTTATCATTAAATTATGGGGAAGAAAAAAGGTTATAGAGATTGCTGTTTTTTTTAAATTAAACATCTCAAAGTAAAAAATTCAGTGGGTTTTTATTGCTGAATGAAAATTTATCTGTCTTACAAAAAATAATGGGGATTATACTTCCTCCTATGCCTCAAGGACTAATCTTCCCCAAATCCTTTATTTGCAGAGTCTGAAATTAGAGCATTCATTTATATTACTGAGCTCCTTCTATGTTCCAGGCATTGTTGTGGAGCCCCTACTGTGCTCCAGTCATTATTTTGTGTGCTTGAGATAAAGCAAAAAACAAGATTAGCAAGAGGCAAAATTTCCTGTCCTCATGGAACTTATATTCTAAGGGAGGAGTGATTAAAAATATGATTGCAATAGACATTCACAGGACATTCTACCCAACAACTACAGATTAAAAGTAAAAGGATGAAGAAAGATACACCATGCTAACACTACTTTTAAAGCTGAAGTATTTTTATTAGTTTCAGACAAACTATACTGACTTCAGCAACAAACAAAAAACTAATTAGGGATAACAAGCAGCTTTACGAAAGATAAAGGAATTGACTTTCAAGAATCCAATAAAATTGTGTGTGTGTAACTAACCATATACCATCAAAATATTTTAGATAAAAAGTGTTAGAAATAAAAGAAGGCGGGGCATGGTGGCTCATGCTTGTAATGCCAGCATTATGGGAGGCCAAGGCAGGCAGTCATAAGGTCAGAAGTTCGAGACCACCCTGACCAACATAGTGAAACTCCGTCTCTACTAAAAATGCAAAAATTACCCAGGCACGTGTCTGTAATCCCAGCTACTCAGGAGGCTGAGGCAGGAGAATCACTTGAACCTGGGAAGCGGGGGTTGCAGTGAGCCAAGATCGTGCCCCTGCACTCCAGTCCGGCCACAGAGCCAGACACTGCCTTGAAATAAATAAATAAATAAATACAAATCAATTATTATAATCAAAGACTTCAACACCTTTCTTCATAGATAAAGCAGATTAAAAAAAAAAAATGACCTGAACACTACTGTCAGCTTGATCTCATCAGCTTTTGTAGAATACTCCATTTAACAATAGCATAATACACATTTTTCTGAAGCTCGTGTGGATCACATATGACACATCTAATGCACTTAAACACATTTAAAAGAGAAGACATCATACAATGTATGCTGTCAGACATGATAGCATTAAACAGTAAATGAATAACAGAAGAAGAGCTGGAAAACCCTCAAATATTTGGAAATTAACACACATCTAAATGACACATGGGATAACAAAAAAGTCTCACAGAAAATAAATCAAAGTAGATAAAAATAAAAATTAACTTACCAATTTTTGTTAGTGTAGCAAATGCATTACACAGAGTCAAATTTGTAGTCTTAAGTGCATAGTTTAGAGAAAAATAAAGGTAAGATATCAATAATTTAAACTTTTATCATACAAAATCAAAGAAAAATTTAAACTTAAAGAATATAGAGGAAAAGAAATCATAAAAATTAACATGGAAATAGAAAAACAAATGCTGTATATTCTCACTTATAAGTGAGAGCCAAGCATTAAGTGTACATAGATATGAAGATGGGTACAATAGACACTGGGGACTACTAGAGAAGGAGGAGAGAAAGTGGGGTGTCAACTGAAAAATGACCTATTGGATTCTATGCTCACTACCTGGATGATGTTATCATTCATACTCCAAACCTCAGTATCACATAATATACCCATGTAACAAACATCATGTGTACCCCCTAAATTTAAAATAAAGTTAAAAATATATTTTTAAATTAAAGCAGAAATGAATGAAACTAAAAACAGGAAAACAATAGAGAAAATCAATAAAACCAAATGCTGGTTCTTTAAACAGGTAAAGGAAACTGATATACTTCCTATGAGGCTAATTAAGGAAGAAGGAGAAGAGAATGAGGAAAGAACAAGGAGGAAAAAAGAAGGTAGAGAAGGGAGAGGAGGAGTAGGAAGAGAAGAAGAATTATTTAAAATTCCTATTTCAGAAATGAAAGATATGTCATTACTAATAACTCATGACATTCATAGGATAATATGATTATACTATAAACAACTTTATGCTAATATAGTTGATAATTTAGGTGAAATTGATCAATTTCTTCAATGACAAAATGTAACAAAACCCAAACAAGAGAAATACATAACCTATTAATATATCTATTGATGCCAATTACTTTAATAGAGGAGGCCTATATCTATAAAAGTAATTATAAATGATAACCTGACAAATACTGCCAGGTCCAGATGTGTTCACCAGCGATTCTTCGAAATAATTATAATGTAAATGCTATGTTTTTTTTCTGGAAATTAGAAGCTTAGAGAACACTTCTAACTCATTATATGAGTTCTGCCTTACCCTAATACCAAAAACAGATAACAATGTTTAAATAAAAGTAAACTATAGGACAATATACCTCAAGAACATAGACTTAGACTTTGTCAACAAAATAACAACAAATTCACCACTATATAGAATAATTATACATCATGCCACGTAGGATTATTTCTGGCATGTAAGACCAGTCAATAATTCAAAACTCAATTAGTGGAATCCACCACTCCAACTAACTTAAAATAGAATATTCAGGTCCAGATCTAACTAAATATGTACAGGGGCTATGTGGGAAACTATGTGGGAAACTATAAAATAAGAATAAAAATTCAAAGTTCTAAATATATGGAGAATACCTTTCATGCTCATAGATTAGAATTCTCTCTCTCTCTCTCTCTGTGTGTGTGTGTGTGTGTGTGTGTGTGTATATATATATATATATATTTATTTATTTATTTTCCAAGACAGGTTCTTGGTTTGTTGCCCAGACAGGAGTGCAGTGCCACCATCTTGGCTCACTGCAACCTCCGCCTCCCAGGTTCAAGCAATTCTTCTGCCTCAGCCTCCTGAGTGGCTGGGATTACAGGCGCCCGCCACCACGCCTGGCTAATTTTTGTATTTTTAGTAGAGACGGGGTTTTGCCATGTTGGCCAGGCTGGTCTTGAACTCCTGACCTCGTGACCCACCCACCTTGGCCTCCCAAAGTGCTGGGATTACAGGTGTGAGCCACCGCACCTGGCCCCTCAATATTTTTATGATGGCAATTTTTCCCAACTCGATGTGTACCATCAATGCAATACCAATCCACAATCCAGAAAATTATATTGTAAGTATGAATGAACTAATTCTAATGTTTATATGGAGAGGCAAAAGGCCTAGAATGACCAACAACTAAAGAGAAGAAGACTGGAGTACTGAAACTATTCCATTTCAAAGCTCACTGTAAATTTATGTGCACTGGTCAAAGAAGAAACATATATCATTGTAAATGATCATAAAGTCTAGATTTAGAATGATACAAACATAGACAACTATTCAACAAAAGAGAAGACAAAATTAATACAGAAAGGTAAACTTTGTAATAAGTTGTTCTGGAACATTTGGAAATCCATATGAAAAACAAACAAATCTGGACATAGAACTTACACTTTATACAGAAATTAACTCAAAATCAATTACAGACCTAAAAGTATAATGCAAAGCTATACCATTTTAAATAAAAATCAGCAAAATATTGACATGATTTTGGATTTGTCAATTAACGTGTAGATACAACACCAATAATAGGCTGCATGAAAGAAAAAAACAATGATAGTAAGCTTTATTAAAATTATTAACTACTGTGAAAGTGTGAAGAGAATTAAAAACCAGCTACACTGTGGGAAAAAATACTTGCAAAACATATCTGATAAAATATTTGTATCCAAAATAGATAAATAAATTTTAAAATTCAATAATTAAAAATAAAAAATGGGCAAAACTCTGATACCTAAATAGATAATATATACAAACTATAGATAAGCATAGGAAAAGATGCTCCACATTATTAGTCATTAGATAAATGAAAATTAAAACCAAAATGAGATACTACTACATAGCTATCACAACAACAACAACAAAATCTAACCATACCATTATACATAGCAACAGAGTCTCTTATTCATAGCTGTTGGGAATGTCAAATGGTACAACCACTTTGAAAAACATTTGGGCAGTTTTTACAAAGTTAAGCAAGTCTTGCCATACAATCTAGTTATTATGCTCCTAGGTAATTTCCCAACTGATTTAAAAATTATATCCATGCAAAAGTCTGCATGTTAACGTTTAAAGCAGCATTATTCATAAACAATAAAAACTGGAAGCAACAAAGATGTCCTTCAATAAGGGAAAGTCTAAACCACAGTTAATCCATACAATGATGTATCATTTTTCAACCAAAAATACTGTGCTATCAGTCATTAAAAAGCATAAATGAATCTTGAATGCATGATGCTAAATGAAAGCAGCCAGTCTAAAAACTGCATACTATGGTTGTAATGACAGGACATTATAGAAAAGGCAAAACATAGAAATAGTAAAATTAACAGTGATTGTCAGTGACTAGTGGTTTGGGGTTGAAGGAACATTGAATAGGTGAAGCATAGATTTCATAGGCTGGTGAAACTATTCTGTATTATACTTAATGGTAAATAAAAGACATTAAGCATTTATTAAATCTAAAACTTTATAGCCCCCAAAAGTAAAGCTTACTGTATTCACATTTAACATATCATTAGTGTAGCTGGAGATCTCAAGATGAATATGGAATATGAAAAAGGCTCTAAATGTATTACAAATGTATAAATGCCATGGTGGAAGAAGGTGCTAATCTAAGAAAACTTAAAAGTGAATAGTGATTGTAAAATGAAAGGCAAAAAGAATTATACATAGCATTCTACTTGATAAAGTTTCTCTTCTTTCTTTCTTTCTTTTTTGTTTTTTTGAGAAAGAGTCTTGCTGTGTCACCCAGGCTGGAGTGCAGTGACTAGATCTCGGATCAATGCAATCCCTTCCTGCCGGGTTCAAGTGATTTCCTACCTCAGCCTCCTGAGTAGCTGGGACTACAGGTGCGTTCCACCCTGTCGGGCTAATTTTTTGTTTGTTTGTTTGTTTTAGTGTTTTTAGTAGAGATGGGGTTTCACCGTGTTGGCCAGGTTGGTCTCGATCTCCTGACCTCATGATCCGCCCTCCTTGGCCTCCCAAAGTGCTCGGATTACAGGCATGAACCACAGCACCCATTCACGATAAAGTTGTTTTTCATAAGGGCAAAGCTGAGCAGTTTCGAAAGCACTATATATGCCTACTGAAATAAAGCAAGTATGGAAATAGATGCCAGTTAGAGAGAATTAGGTTTCTCACTGTTGGAATTGGAGGTTAGACTTGAGCAAATTGAAAAGGCTATAATTATCAATGCCTTAATGAATTAGAGCTGAAGTAACTAGTATGGAATGTTCACATTAATATAGGTAAAAATGTTTACATACAGAAATATTTATAGATATGTTTCTATACATGGGTTATTATACACACATACATGCCCCTGCTCTGTCAGCTTAGAGGGCCTAGAAAAAACAACACTTATTTTTCCACTCTCAGTCTTACTCAGCCTGGTCTCTTTTGCCAGGAAAACTCATTACATACAGTGCAGAAACAGATATGCTTAAATGCATTCACATGGAATGGGAGCCTATATAGGATGATCAAACACATCTAATAAAGAATCAGATTTAACTCTAGAAATCAAAAGAAAAAAATGAAAGGAGTATGTTGTTTAAATGAAGAGGGAATATGGGTGGATAGGCAGGAAAACTCCCAATATACTTTTGAATACTAACTCACCACTCAGATGTACAAAGCCACCTAGTAAAGACAGAATATATGTGCCCCTCAGCATCCGGGATGGGGAAGCAAAGCAGTACGGAGGCTGGGAGGTGAAGTGCGAGCTCTCTGGACAGTGGCTCGCTCAGGCCATCCGGACCGTAAGATTTACTCATGAATCGTTGACTGCCCTTGAAATTCCTAACGACCTGTTACAGACCATCCAGGATCTCATTTTGGATCTCCGAGTATGTTGCGTAATGGTCACATTGCAGCACACGGCGGAAGAAATAAAGAGATTAGCTGAAAAAGAAGACTGGATTGTTGATAATGAAAGACTGACTTCTCTACCATGTCAGTTTGAACCAGTGCATCGTGTGTTCTCTGCAGTCACTGAGGGGGGTTCTGGAGTGTAAGCCAGGAGAGGGCAGTGTCTTTCAACAACCTAAAACACAGGAGGAGGTTTGCCACCTAAGCATTAATATAATGCAGGTTTTTACACACTGTCTGGAACAGTTGAGCATCAAGTCTGATGCAGATATAGACACTACACAGCTCTCTGTTGATGTTTCTTCCCCTGATTTGTTTGGAAGTATCCATGAAGACTTCAGCTTGACCTCTGAACAGCGCCTTTTGACAGTCCTAAGTAATTACTGCTATCTAGAACGTCACACCTTCCTAAATATCGCAGAACATTTTGAAAAGCACAACTTCCAGGGAATAGAAAAAATAGCACAGTTTAGCATGGCCTCATTGAAAGAACTAGATCAAAGACTCTTTGAAAATTACATCGAGTTGAAAGCAGATCCCATCGTTAGCTACTTAGAACCTGGAATTTATGCAGGATATTTTGATTGTAAAGACTACCTGCTTCCAACAGGTGTCAGAAACTATTTAAAAGAAGCGCTGGTGAATAAAATTGCCGTGCATGCAGAGGTGTTCACTATTTCCAAAGAATTGGTCCCTCAGGTACTGTTCCAGGTGATAGAAGCAGTTTCTGAAGAGTTCAGTCGACTGATGCAATGTGTTTCAGCCTTCAGCAAAAATGGAGCTCTACAGGCAAGACTTGAAATCTGTGCTTTAAGGGACACTGTGGCTGTTTACCTGACACCTGAAAGCAAGTCAAGTTTTAAGCAGGCCTTGGAAGCCCTGCCCCAGCTTTCCAGTGGAGCAGATAAAAAGTTACTGGAAGAGCTCCTAAACAAGTTCAAGAGTGGCATGCACTTGCAGCTCACCTGTTTCCAAGCAGCTTCTTCAACTGTGATGAAAACATAAATACCTGCCAAATAAAGTAAGTCCAGGAAAATAACAAGGCTAAGCACTAGCTTTTATCATTCTCATTCACTCTTAATTTGATGTGCGTCACTTCACATCCACGTGTTGCAGTCCCTGAGGCCCTGTGTGTTATCTGCGATGCAGTGTGAGTGCCGGTCACTGTGTTACACTCACAGGTGTTGGAGGGGCAGCCGCAGACTTCAGGGTCCCCTAAAGGAAAGACCAGGCTCCTCGTGGACGGCCAAGTCCCTGCCCGCCGTTGCCCCCTCCTTCAGCAGGTTACTTTCTCTCTGCCACCTTTTTTTTTTTTTTTTTGGTATGAAATCTTTTTTATTTTTTTTTATTTTTTTATTTTATTTTTTTTTATTATACTTTAAGTTCTAGGGTACATGTGCATAACGTGCAGGTTTGTTACATATGTATACTTGTGCAATGTTGGTGTGCTGCACCCATCAACTCGTCAGCACCCATCAATTCATCATTTATATCAGGTATAACTCCCCAATGCAATCCCTCCCCCCTCCCCCCTCCCCATGATAAGCCCAGTGTGTGATGTTCCCCTTCCCGAGTCCAAGTGATCTCATTGTTCAGTTCCCACCTATGAGTGAGAACATGCGGTGTTTGGTTTTCTCTTCTTGTGATATTTTGCTAAGAATGATGGTTTCCAGCTGCATCCATGTCCCTACAAAGGACGCAAACTCATCCTTCTTTATGGCTGCATAGTCTCTCTGCCACCTCTTACCCGGTGAAGGATCTCGCTCAGTAGCTGGAAGAATGCTGCTCTCACACAGTCTCTTCTCTGAAACTTCAGGATGCTCCGTGGTCACCAGGCAGTGGGAGCTGTATACCAGCCGCGTGCACTTGCCCCACATTCACTGCTAACTGGCTTTACTGGAATAGGTTCAGGTCACTGTGACTTTTCTCACAAATCAGCTGCCCGCCCAACTCCATCATACCGTTGCATCTGAAAACTGAGGAATTCTCTATTTGTAGTCGGCTTGTCAAGGTTTTCAAAATTTTCTAAGGTTATTTTAAAGTCTCCTTTTTTAAAAGCTAAAATTAATGTCCTCATCAATGCAAGTATTTTTAGAGCACAGTGTAGCCATGTACAGTTTCCATTATTTAAAATAAATATGTGTTGGTTCATTTGATGTATGGGGGAAATCATAGTAACTGGAAATGAAAGTTTAATCTTTTACAAATGTGCTTGATAAAGCTGTTAAGAAATACACAGAATATTGTCCTTCCTAAGTATGTTAACTGTTGTATCTAACTCAACTATGAGCTAAATTTAAAAACTGCAACCATGAATGTTTGTGTTATTTTAAATATCTAGTGCAGCACATTCAGCCAATAAAGAATCTGCCTTTAATGTAAGTTGTAATTTACTTGAAAAAAAAAGACAGAATATATATATGTCACATATATACACATATATATGAATATATATATATACAATCATAATTTAATGATGGAGTAATGCCCAGCTCAGTGCTTATTATCTCATCATGCTTTGTCTTAAAGAAGAGATTCTCTCATTCTCATAAAGTAGATGGGAGTGGAATTCTGCTTCATTCATGGGAGATCTTTCAGATAATTGACTATTTCTGCTAGTACTGTTACTGTTATTAACTCCTGGTAAACATAATGTTCACCTATTAGTAAATAATACTCTTGCATGCAGAATTAGAATCCATAAATCTCAATTGTATAGTTTCTTCGAGAATATATGTTCAAGCTCTTGAATTAAACATGGAGATTCTAATTAATCCCACTAGTAGAAATAAGCATAATATAATTTCTAAAAAGAAAACAACAATCTTAAGGGAACAAGTTCCCCTGTAGCTCCAAAGCACTATTTTAATTTCTCTCTTTATATTAAAATTCAAAAGAGAGAGTATGCAAAAGCTTTACCAATTGCTCGCATTTTTGATCCGTTTTAGTAAGAACTTGAAAAGAAGAGCAGTTAAAACAATAATGATTTCCATGCTTGTGTAACATTGGCTGTTTCTTGGAGATAATATTTTCATTCAATTATGTCTGCAAGCACCATGACTTCTATTGATGAACATGGATTGACATAGTTGTTTAAGCCTATAATGAACTAAATGTTACACAGAATACAATTTTCCTCTTCATTTACCTTAATTTATTCTAGTTGTAAATGCCATTGACTTCCATGATTACAGAATAAATCTCGCTGTAGGATCAATTACTACTGTTTAGAATAAAACTTCAGTTGCTTTTTAAATGATATCCACTGGGTATTCCATTTTAATTTAGTATAGCTTTTACAAAAATACTGGATCTCTAATGAATGACATACACAATTACATCTGAGCCATTTTATACATAATTATTGAAATTATGATAAACTTATTTTTCTTTACAATTCATTAATTTCACCATTTAAAAATATATACATACCTAAGCATATACTTCCAGGGCTTATTATGTAATTTACCTATTTGTTGTTAGAATTTTTTTTCTGCAAAATAAGAATGAATATTTCTTTATGTATGAAATTTTCTAATTGATTTCCTTCTCTTCTTGAGGAAGACCAAGATATTTAACAACTTTTGTCATCACTAATTATAATTGAAATATTTTTATTGTTCCAAGTAAAATTGAAGTTAAAAAGCAAGTCAATTTTAAGGAAACAACCTTACATGTATCTTTCACTTAATACAAATATGAACTTACACATATACAGTATTTTAAACAAATTTTTAGTTTTCAAACTTTTTAGTCTCCAAGTCACTTTACTCTGTAAATAAATTATTGTGGAGCAAAAAGGGCTTTTGTTGATAGGGTTGACATCTGTCAATATTTACCATATTAAGAATTAAAGCTGAGAAATTTTATAAAAATATGTATGCATACATTTCACTAGCTTTAAAACCAGTGGCCTAATCACATTGTCATTTCTGTGTTTTGTTCACTGAAAAATAAAAGACAATTTCAAACAACTGAAATGTTCTTGAGATCCCCACACCACCAACTTGAGACTATTTGATCTACTTTAATGTAAACAGTAGTTTTATTAAACTCTAGTTTAACTTTGAATGTGAATATGTCTATTAATTGTTATAGGATGTAGCATATCTATTATACTAAATCTTATAAAGTTTCAAATGACATTTTTCTTTACATAGTATCTCTAAAAGCACAATATATTACTTTAAAATCACTTGTTTTCCTTGATCAGATAAATGTGACTAAGAAGGAGGAGGAACAGCTTTTGTTAAAGAAGATATGGTTTTAAACGTTGCAGAAATTTTAAACCTTACCCTCAGATGCTAAAGTGTGATTTTAAATGCTATCATGATTATTGTTTTATCCATATAATTTTAAAGCTTTATTTACATGCCAACAGTTGTTTGTTGACAGATATCATTTGCTTAAGTGTTTCTTCTGAGCAAATAAAAAAAAACCTTCACGCTTTAAAATGTGATTACCAATTTGTATTAAAATTTAGATTACATACTGTTAATCATTAGCTCAATGGATAAACTGCTAGTTCTGGAGAAAGAAAAAGAAAATAATAATATATATAGGTATGTGTGAAATAAATATATGTAATACCATAAATGTGTGTATATATGTATAGATATCTAGATGCAGATAGAGAGATAGATTATAGATAGATAGATAGATAGATAGATAGATAGATAGATAGATAGATAGATAGATAGTTGTGATGTTTATACCAATGTAATGTAGAAAAATTATATGCCTAACTGCTTGTCAGTAAATGTATTTCTGTTCTACGACTGGTACCCTAAGTAACTGACATTGTTTTAACAATGGAATGAAGTAAAAGGCTTGTTTATGGTGGGAATATCAGGATTGCCAAATTTATTGATAACAGGGATTAAAAATAAAGTGTTTTAAAAAGGAAAGAGCAGAGATTATGAGAATATTTAAAATGAAACTGATAATTTAGACTGAGTGATAACTGGGCAGTGAAGAGGAAATAATATTTCAAATAATCTGATAGATGAGTAGACACTGGACAGTGCATAGATGGAATGGTCTTTCTTACAGAGAAAAAAGCTGATATCAGAGAGCATTTACATAAAGCTAACAAAAGTTGCCGATGACTAGGGTGAATAAGTTCAGAGTGACATAAGAGGAGACTGCAGAGGTGAGCAGATATTAGATATCAAAGGAGTGTGGGTAATTTTTTCTCTATATTTACATTAGAAACTATGTAACACTGTTCTCCGATGAAAAGCAAATTGTATGTGTTTGTGAACATGAAGGGTGATAAAATTATGAACCAACTGAAGATGTCAAGTGCAGACTAGGAACAAGACCTATCCTAGACAAACTAATTCATAAGCTATGTTACATATAATTGCTGTTGTCAGTGTGCTCATGACTATAATTTAATATGCCCATAGTCTTTAACTCTACTCAAATTTATAGCCTATTTGTGGGAAGGGAGTAAAATATTTATTAGGGAATTAGGAAACAGACATTGGCTGAAGTATTAAAATATACAGAATATTAAATATATGGTAATTTTGTCATTTTACTCTTTTCTCAGAAAGCTGGCTTTTTCTTTTTAAGACTGTACAAACAAATCTAGTCTTTATTCATAAAATTCTAAAAAGGCATATTTATCAAAGTCTCTTTTCCCCTGGCTTCCATGCCTGGTGTACATGTATTCACAAACATGCTTAATACAGTGTTTATATCTATAATTATCCAGTCTGATCATTTTATCTAAACAGAAATAGATAAAAGTAAAATACTAACACTTGCTTTCATTACATTTGCATAAATGTCAGGTAGACCTACTAAACATCTATCAAGGCATACTACCTTGTAAGGGTGATTATCATAAGCTGACATACAAAGGTTTTCTTAGAGCTGTGAAATTTTGACTGTCTTCCTAGTTCATGTTTATTCCCTTTGAAATACATTATTGGCTGAAGTTTTTTGTCAGTCTTGATTCTTGCCACCAGGAACACAAAATTTTTTTAAAAGAAAAACTTTATCTGAAAAAAAACTTAACAACTTAAATTATTTTTTTAAAAAAAGACATAAAGGTCAATCACATGAATAAATAAAATAAAAGGGGGGAAGTAAAGCAACTAAAAAAATAATTTTCATGAATCGTTAGCGTAAATGGTAGAGTAAGGACTTCTGGAAATTATTTTACAAAAGCAATACTAAAACTGACAAAATAAAATATTAGAATTAACTTATTCAGAACTCCAGAAAATTTGTCAAAGGTTTGCAGCCATTCAGGGAGTGTTTATTAAAACACACACACAAAAAACGGCTGAGTCTTGCTAAGAACAGGCAGCTTCACCATGCTTCAATTTGTTCTATTCCCATATCACCCTGTCTAGCCCTATAGTAGCCATAAAAACCAGCAGACCATAATTATGGTGAAGCCAATTGCCTCTCAGCCACCAATGGGAACAGAATGGAATTACAACTGCTTTTGAGACTGCTTAGAGCTTAAGGAATAAAGAAAAAGTAAAGCAGACTAAAATGAATCATCTGATACCTAGGGATGAGGGCCAATTACAGTGTAAAACTGGGATGATTAAGTGAAATTGGAGCAGAAGCTTGATAGAGCTGCGAGAATTAATCTAGAGCTTTCCAGACAAATAGAAAAGGAGTAATGGCCCTAAAGTGAGGTGTGCTGACATTTCCCAACAACAGCAAGCTCCAGGAAGGGAGTGGATGGATAGTCAGCGAGTGTTAAAAGAGATCAGTGAGTTAGGTTCAGAGGTAGGAGGATAACAACAATTCACTGCTGATTTTATGTAGAATATTGGACTAAAATACCTTGAACATATAAATATGATTGTCTTTGATCCATAAAACTTTAAATTCAATTTTTCATTGAGGTAAAATATACTATCAATTTCATATTTCCTTTGCCCTTAGGAAGCAACTGGTCATGGTTCTTTGCTTGGTGAGGTGACCCAAACATTCATTGCCGAGGAGTCTGGACCACTGGTATTGTCCTGCCTGAACTACGTTGTTACAGGTTTTCATTGACTTTAATCATAAGACGTGGGAGGACTAAGAAATATCCTAAGGCATCCCCTGTGTCCCAGACATACTCCTTCTTACGTCCACTGTGTAGTAGGGGCATTATTTCCCACTGGCAATTCAGTATAAATCACCCAGTCAGTACAGTAATTCACTTCTTTGTTGATTCAGAGGCACAGGAAACAGGAAGTGGCATGGCAGCAGCATTAACTTCTAGTTCAATACAATTACTGTTGTGTCTCTTGGTGGAATATTTCTTTTTCTTTGAAACTAAGAAGAATTTTGCAAGTGAATATCTAGGGCTAATGACACGGCCCTTTTTGGCCCTTGAATGAACCTGTAAATCCTGGATTTGAGGGAAAGTAAACAGCATTATAGATTGGGTGCTGATTTGGGTCATATACAAACTCCTGGAGAACTTTTTCCCACCCTGCAAGGTATCAGCACTTACACAGCAATGTAAGTTAGTCTTCACAAGGCTGTACCACCATTCTATCAAGTCAGCTGTTTCAGAATGATGAGGAGCATGAGAAGGCCAGTGAACTCCATGAGTATGAACCTATTGCTGCATTTCATTTGCAAGTCTCATTGTCCCACCCACAGAGAGGGTTTTCCTTCACTGGTATCCATTAGGAATATCCTGGAAATGAGTTGCAACTGTCCACTTTGGTAATCTTCTCTATACAATGGCCAATATTTAGGTCTTCAAATCCATTGTTTTTTTCATTTATTTAGGTTATGTTCTGTCTCTTTGGGAAGTAGTGTGTGGTTTAAATGTAAAGAACTTACCCACTTTTTACTTCATTCTTATGTAATCAATTTGTTAAAATGGATATTTTTCATATTTTATTCTTCCATTATAAAAAAATTATATTAAGTATTTATTTTGCTACCTTGCAAAATTTATTTCATAGTACCACTTTTTTTGTAAACAACTTAAGATTTGTTCATGTTTAGAATAATGATGCATTTGAATAAATAATTTTTTGGTCTTTCTAATTGTTGCAGTTTTTTCTTTTATTTATTGCCCTATTACTCTGGGTAGCCTGCCTGGTTTAATGTTGAGTAGGAGTACTGAAGGCAGACATCTGTTGTTTTTGATTTTTACTTGCCGTGAAGTTAGTGTGAAAGTACATAATATTTTATCATTAAATATTTCATTAATTCTAGGCTTTTAGTAAAGTTTCTTTGAAATTCTGGGGGAGTTCTATTTCTAATTGATTGTGAGTTTTATTTTCTTTTGCAATGTTACATTCTGCCAAATGTTATCTATACATCTATAAAGATAATTATATATTTACTCTCCTTGAGTTTCTTAATATAGTAAATAAACAATTAATTTTCAAATGTTATAGCAACCGCAGTTAACTTATAAGACCCTTTAATATATTGATAAATTTAAATTTGCAATTGTTCTTTAAAAATTTTCCCTATATTTATGACAAATAATATTTTGTAATTTTATTTCCTTGTAACATTTTTGTCAAGGTTTGGTAAGTCAAACTTACTGAGCTCAGCAAATAATTTTAATAATGTTATCAACACCTTTACTTAAAAAATTTATACAGACCGGTATAAAATCTTTAAATATTATATGGTAACCCCATGTGAAATATATTGGTATTGATATATCTTTGTGAGAATTTTTAAGTACATACAGATTTGCTTTAAAAAATACAATACTTTTCATATTTTCTATTTTTATTTCTGTTTTGACATATTGTATTTTACATACATTATTCATTTTTAAATTATTATCATTTAGGGTTGTTCATAATATTCTTTTATTCTTTAAAACTTTTTAATACATTTAATGTCTATAGGATCTATAGGATATTCCTCCCCCACCACACCCCAGCATTGGAGATTTGCATATTCTCTGTTTCTTAAACACTATTACTATGCAGCTATTGATTTTATTAATCCTTTCATAGAAAGAAAGTTTGGCTCTGAAACTGTCCATTTTCTCTCTCATAAATTTGTACTGTTATTCTTCATGTATTTACTTTAAGTGAAATGAACAATCCAGATTTGTTTTTGTTTGTTTGCTCTATATAGTTTTTTATGGTAGAATCTTAGAAAATGTATTGTAAATCTTTATTATTTTCATCTTGGAAAGCAATATATTTTATTTTACATATTATTTAGCTTTATTCCATATATCAAATATGCTGTGCTTTAATTATCCTTTAGTTAAGAATAATGTCAGTTACTTGTGATTGGTTAATTCTTGACTTATATATTGTGTTGCCTAACTTTAAAATATATATAGGTATCTTATTGTCTAGCTATCTTATTGTCATTAATTTATAATTTTATCCCACTTTGTTATAGAATACATTTTGTATCTTTTCACTCCTTTGAAATGTATTAAGACTTGTTGAATTGTCCAGCAAATTGATTATCTGGTGAAAATTCCATACACACAATATAAGGATGTGTTGCAGTTTTCTGTTTTCTTTAAAAGTCTATTAGATTAATTTGATAGTGCTATTCAAGTCTTCTATAACTTAAGTCATTTGTTTTTCTTTTTTTTAATCGATTACTGGTATAATCTTTTAAATTAGTTCTTATGGAGGATAATTTTATTTTTTTCTTTAGACTTGTCAGTTTTTGCTTCATTTTTTTCAAGTTACTTTATTGGCTTCATATTCTTTTATTACTATTATATGTTTGTGAATTTACACATTCATTATTATGTAATCATGTTCATCTCTGATAATATCTGATGCCTTGAAGATTATTTTCTTTAATGTTAACATAGCTGAATTTTATGCTTAGTGTTTACACATCTCCTTTATCAACATATTCAGATTTAAAAAGACCCATTGGTAAATAGATTTTATCTGTTTTTTAATTTTCATTCATTCTGAGAATGTTTGCCTTTACCATACATGCTTAGTCCATTTACATTTAATGTAATTTATATAATTGTGTTTAACTCCCCTTCTTACTAATTGTTTTTGGTCTATTACATCTGTAATCTGTTCAATTGCTTCCTTTTTTCTGGGAATCTCCATATTTTTTTCTACTCTTTTGTTTTTGCACTGAAGGATTCCCCTTTATATTTCTAGTAGTGTGAGGCAAACTGGCAACAGATTTTCTCAAGTTTCTTAGCAAAAATACCTTTATTTGTCATGATTATGGAAGAAATGTAGTTGGATATAGAATTCTAGGTTAAGATATTTTATTTTCAAACAATTTATAATTGTTCTTTCATTGTTTTTTTTTTTTGGTCCTTCATTCTTATTGATAAAAACGAGATCATCATTTCTATCTTGCTTTCCTCTATTTAATGGAATTTGTTTTCTCCAGTTGATTTCAAGATTGCATCTTCATTTTAGGTTTTCAGCAGTTTAAATGTGATGGACCTAGATGTGTCTCATTTTGGAACATTATTCCTCTCTGGTTCAATTTAATTGATCTCCAAAAATAAGTTTTGTCCTAGCACACAATTATTTACACATAAATTGCTTTGCCCTGGGAGAGGTTGAGTTTTAGTTTTTATTGTGGTGAGTTTATTTTAGTTAATCTTTAGTCTAAACTAAATAGACCCCTTAATCCTATTGTTTAATCCTTATCTTTTTGGCATAATTTGTGGATTTTCACTGAATGCCTGAGATTTTTGCCAAAATTTTTTAACTTGGATTTTGTATTACTAATTCTATACATACGGCCTTGAGTAGCTGCACTAATCTCCCTTCAGGAAATTTTGTCTTCCTAATGTAGTTTACTTCTATGTTTCTGCAAGTATGCAGTCTCAGCCTTGTTTTGCTTAGTGAGTTGTCAACCATAGTTTTCAGATGAAGTAGTGTATTTTATATTTATTTGTCAGTTTCTTTCTTTCTTTCTTTTTCTTTTCCAGGATTCCCCTCCTCAGAAGGCAGCCACTCTTTAAGTTCTTTTTGAACTTGAAGCCAACTTGAAGTTATTTTTCCTTAATTCAGTAAAGTGGCTTGTATGAATTAGAATTTTTTTTCTCAGAAAAAAAAACTCCTAGTAATTAAAGTGTTTTATTCTTCTCTTCTACACTTTATTATCTTTTGCTTTCTGTCTGCTTTTGATTTGTCATCAATGTCTCCAAAGAATTACATATATAATATGTAGTTTACATAGTTTATTGCTGTTCTTAAAGAAAAATTACTTATATATTATTTATTATAATAGTTAAAAAGCTGAATTTCTGCAAATACATTTTTGTTTTAGATATACTTTTTAAATACAAAAGCATTGAATTCATTTAAATATTAAAATTTTAAAAAATCTTAAATTAGTGGATTTTAAATATACATAATTTTAAAAAACAATAATGCTAAATAAATAAACAGTGGCTATGAAAACAAATTGATTTCATTAATAATGTACTAACTGCTTTTGTTCAGTGCTTTAAGTTTATAAATGTACTTACTATCTACTTGATTCTAACATAGTCGTAGAAATCAGACATTATACTCCCATATACACACATAATAAAATGTAATCATACAAATAAAGTCAGTTATACTCTTACCTATTATTACCTATTACTAGGAGGCTCAGCCTTGACTTATACTTGTTTTATAAAAACGCATCCAATATTGATTCTCAAATCCCAAACATTTTTCCTCCAAAAGTCTTTTGAAGCTTCTTAGAGGAAGAAGAGTTGGTACAGGTCAAGATCAAGAACACATGGAAGACTTTTGACTGGGAAATAAGAAAGGAGATGGGCATCACGTTTCTGAAGTCACAATCTCCTAGATTCTAAACCTGTATCATGGAGTTTTCATAATATTTATGACCAAGTAGGAATTTTGTTGTTTTCCCTTTTTCTATGAAAAAAACAGCGTTTTGAGTAGAATTAAAATTATGTGAATAGAATTAAAATTATGATTTCCCTGATTTGATTTATAATAAAAATTAGACCAATCATTTAAATATACATGTTTTACTGAATGGACAAAAGCTGGAAGCATTTCCCTTGAGAACCGGCACAAGACAAAGATGCCCTATGTCACCACTCCAATTCAATATAATATTGGAAGTTCTGGCCAGGGAAATCAGGAAAGAGGAAGAAATAACGGGTATTCAAATAGAAAGAGAGGAAGTCAAATTGTCTTTGTCTGCAGATGACATGATCCTGTATCTAGAAAACCGCATCGTCTCAGCCCCAAATCTTAAGCTGATAAGCAACGTCAGCAAAGTCTCAGGATACAAAATCAATGCGCAAAAATTGCTAGCATTCCTATACACCAACAGGCAAGCTGAGAGCCAAATCACTAATGAAATCTCATTAACAATTGCTACAGAAAGAACAAAATGCCTAGAAATACAGCTAACAAGGGAGCTGAAAGACCTCTTCAAGGAGAACTACAAACGACTGCTCAAACAAATCAGGGAGAACACATACAAATAGAAAAAGATTTCATGCTCATGGATAGGGAGAATCTACATTGGGAAAATGGCCATATTGCCCAAAGTAGTTTATAGATTTAATGCTATTCCCGTTAAACTACCATTGACATTCTTCACAAAATAATGGATTCCCTACATAATAAATGGTGTGGGATAACTGATTAGCTATATGCAGAAATGGAAAGTGAACCCTTTCCTTACACCACATACAAAAATCAACTCAAGATGGATTAAAAACTGAAATGTAAAACCTATAAAAACCCTAGCAAAAATTCTAGGCAATACCATTCAGGATGTAGGCACAGGCGAAGATTTCATGACAAAAATACCAAAAGCAATTGCGACAAAAGCAAAAACTGATAAAAGGAATCTAATTCAACTGAAGAGTCCCTGCACAGCAAAAGAAACTGGCATCAGAGTGAACAGACAGCCTACAGAATGGAATACAATTTTTGCAATTTATCCATCTGACAAAGGTATAATATCCAGAGTCTATAAGGAACTCAAATTTGTAAGAGAAAAAAAAAAACTACTAAAAAGTAGGCAAAGGACGTGAACAGACACTTCTGAAAAGAATGCATACCTGCAACTAAAAAACATGTGGAAAAAAAAGCTCAATATCGTTGATCATTAGAGAAATGCAATTCAAAACCACAATGAGATACCATCTCATGCCAGTCAGAACAGCTATTGCTAAAATGTCAAAAAACAACAAATGCTAGAGAGGATACAGAGAAAAAAAGTACTCTTTTACACTGTCGGTGAGAAGGCAAATTAGTTCCAGCATTGTGAAAGACAGTCTGGCAATTGTACAAAGACCTAGAGGCAGAAATACCATTTGACCCAGAAATCCTATTACTGGGTATGTAATCAAAGGAATATAAAACATTCTGTTATAAAGATATGTGCATGCGTATGTTCATTGCAGCACTATTCACAATAGCAAAAATATGGAATCAACCTAAATGCCCATCACCGTTAGACTGGATAAAGAAAATGTGTTACATATATACCATGGAATACTATGCAACCATAAAAAGGAATGAAATCATGTCCTTTACAGGGACATGGAGGGAGTTGGAAGCAATTTTCCTCATCAAGCTAATGCAGGAACAGAAAACCAAACACCGTGTGTTATGACTTATAAGTGGGAGCTGAATGATGCGAATACATGGATACACTGGGGAGAATAACATATACTGGGGCCTGTAGAGAGGTTGGATGGAGGGAGGGAGAGCAGCAGGAAGAATATTTAATAGATGCTGGGCTTAATACCTAGGTGATGGGATGATCTGTACAGCAAAACATCACAGCATACATTTACCTATGTAACAAACCTGCACATTCTGTACATGTACCCCTGAACTTAAAATAAAAGTTGAAGAAAAAAAAAATGCATGTTTTAAAACTTAATATGCAAATCTAAATCAATATTATTATACAACTATAGTGGCTAAAAGTTGATTTTTGTGATATTCAGACTGCTTAATAAACCTGATAACAGCTACATTACTAATATTTAAAAAGATGGTATTTGTTAAAATTCTTAATGGTTTACCTTGCACAAAGTATAGAAATATATCTGATTAATTATTTCCAGTTTGTATAGAAGTTAAAAAGATCTCTAAATATTAAATATACGGAGTTGCATATGATAATATACGGAAGATTGGTGTATGTTTTTTAACTGTGAACTTTGTAATTGAATTATTTTGGGTTTATTGTAGGATACAGTATAGTAACAAAATTAGAGATAGTCTCCAGATAAGAACGTTCATTTCTGTAGTAAAATAGGTGACAACACATAAAAAAACAACAAAACACAAGGCTGCTAAACATTTTCATCTAGATATTCTATATGTAACTCATCTCAGCACATTTGAAGTCTAATTTATCGCAGACCTTCTCAATCTGTTCTTCCAATATATGTCTGATTTCAGTAAATGAGACTATTTGCCATCCTCCTGCCAAAGTCACAGATGTGATTCTCATTTTTTTATTTCTCAGATATCATTTCAAAGGAGCTAAAACTCCTGTCTTATGTTTCCTGACTACTTTTCTAAAGCAGGCACTTCCTCCCTACTGCTACCACCTGGTGCTGGATTCCGCTAACTGCTGTGATAACTTCTTAGTTGTGCTCTCTGCCTTCCATTTTGTCTTGTCTCCATTTCACTTCCATAAGGGCAATATCATTCTAAGGAACTCTGGCAGCTTTATGGGAATTTCTGTGTAAGATTGGTTTAATGTGAACCTACACTTGTATTATTTGTTTGTAATGAGATTTTGAAAACATTAAATATTTTATTAAATGAATGAAGAGAAAAATTTGAGATGGGTAAAGGGCTATTAAGTTTCTACAAGACGCCCTTTGGACCCATATCTACAACAACAAAAACAAACAAACAAACAAACAAAAAACAAACAAAAATAACCACCATTCATCGTATCTACCTCCTGTTTAAATCCCTTCAGTGAGGCTCCATTATTCTCCCTGCAGCATGCTTTAGAAGACCCTTTGAGATTTGACACCTCCTTCAAAGTCTTGTCTTCCTAATACTCTTTTGATTGTTCTGTCTGCATTAGCCAAATATAGCCACTTTCATCACTCTGAATAGGATGGAGCCTTTGAACATCATCTTCTGTGCCTATAATATACTCCTAAAATATCTGGCTAATTCCTCCGTGTACTTCAAAGGGTATTGTGTGTAATGTCAAAGGAGCAGACAGTGATGTCAAACTGGGAGGAACTGGATTACACCTCTAACATTCAACTGTGGTGTAAACTTTACTAAATCTTTACTTCTACCCATATATAAAGAGACGTTGTATTAAGATAAGCCCAAAATGTTTCCATGAAAACAAAACTTTTGTACATATTTAACAATAAGGATTACTTTAAATGCTTGCTTAAATTGCTTAAATTTTTATATAAAATACATTCATATTTCAATTTATGAATAAACTTTTCTCTCTAGTGTGTATTTTTCATACATTTATTTTTATAAAACTCTTTATATGACCATTTCTTATAACTACTAAGATGCCCTTTGGAGTCACATATGATACTGTTTCGTTTTGTTCTGTTCTGATTACATCTTACCTCTGTTGTGATGCTGTTTGAGGTACAAAACTTTTAAAATTAATGTATAATGTTGTAATTTGAAAGTTTATTTAAATCTCAATAAAAGTTTGTCTAACACAAGCTATTATTGCATTTATTGTCTTCATGGATCAATAATCTTTGAGAAGACATTGTAGATAAAATTATACCTTGATTAGATGATCCTCTGAGGTGGGAGCTTAGCATGTTGCACTTTTTGCTAACACTGGTGAGATTTAAACTTTGTATATAATTTGTATGAATTAGATTTTAAATACATTGGTCAGCTGCTGAATCTTGTTAAAATGTACTCCCAGCAGCTAATGTGGTACATATCACATGATAGTACCTAATCAATATATACATATTTTTTGACATTTTGAAGAAGTTGTTGGATCTGGTATGTATTACGTGGGTAGGGCCAATCATTTCTGGTGACAAATTAGAGTTGGTATATGAAAATAAGAGATTCCCAGTTATTTAGTCTCAGCAAACTGCCCTATTCTGATATGGGTGAGACAGGTAGTTTTATATAAACTATAGTTGCTTACCCATCGCACCTGCTACCATTCCTTAGTAACAAACTATCACATTTTGAAATAAGCCTAGAAGAATATGTGGGGAGCAATGTCTGATAAATTTGACTCCAGCAACATATTCTTGGTGAAAATGAGCAAGACAACAGTTAAATAAGCTCTGTTAACAACAGTTGGAGGGATTAATAGCAGTAATATCTAAACAACCTTCCAAACACTAGCTTCATAAAATACTTATCTGACTTTCTTCTCCTCAAGACTTTCTTCTAAACCTAAAGTTAGTATTTCTACCTTTAGCTCATCAATTACAGCACTCTAGAGATAACCACTTTAAACTGTTTTGTGTAATTCTTTCTAAATCTTTTTATGCCTATTTTTCTCCTGCAAATCATATATTGATAGCTCATTTTAAATGTATGATACTGTTTATACTATTCAGGAATTTTTGTTTTGTACTTAACAAATAATCTAGAAATTATCTAGGTAGCTTTCTATGACTGTATGTGTGTGTGCGCACGTGTGCATGTGTACACAGTTGCATGTCTTTTTGCTTAGCTATGGCATCCTAATTTACAGTATGGTACATAATTTACTTACTGGTGCTCAACCATTTAACATTAAAATTAAATATTCTAAATACAGATTCATAGAAGTTGAAGTTTGGAGTTAAAGTGTATGAATTTTAATCAGATAAGAACTTGGCTGGACATGATTGTGCACACCTCTAGTCCCAGTCACTCAGGAGGCTGAGGTTGAGCCCAGGAGGGCTTAAGCCCAGGAGGTCAAAGATGCAGTGAACAGTGATCTCATCACTCCACTCCAGCCTGGGCAACAGAGCAAGACCCTGTTTTAATAAAAGAAAGAGAGAAAGGGAGGAGAGAAGAGAGAGAGAGAGAGAGAGAGAGAGAGAATTGACAACTTGCCAGTCAACAATTTTGAAACAAATTTGTTAGATCATTTGTTTAGCAAGTCTTTGACATTATTCTTGTCCACTCAGGTAGAACAAAACAGATCTTAACAACCTTCATTTTAGAAAAAAAAAAAATCTTCTTTGATTAGGTAAGCATTTTTTCATTTGTTTCTTAGCTTTTGTATTTCTTCTGTGACTCCTTTGTGAAAATAAATTTTTCATTATTCTTTGTTGTTGTACTTGAAATAATGTATTCTCTTTTCTTAGGAGATCATTTATTTTTCAGAACCCCAAAGAAGACTTTACATCAGTACTTACACATAGCCACTTAAAAAAAAAAAAAAAAAAAAACAAAGCCAGAAGAGAGGAAAAATGGTGTTTCCTTAGAATCATATCTTTGGCAATGATTCTTGAATAATTTGTGAAACCAGTGAATGAGTTTATTCTGACGTTTGTGAAAAAATTCACTACCCCCTTGGTGTTAATGAAGGCAGATTTCCTTCATATGAAATAGTATTGCATAAGGAAAAACAACATAGCAGAACCTTATGCCTCCTAAATTATAAAATCGTAAATGAGAAAATACCTTTAGAAAATTACTGCTATTTAATGAACTATTAGAAAAATGAAAGAACTTGTACATTCTTTAGTATGTGCTCTATTTTTAACCAGAAACTATTTGATTATAGCTGATCACTTTTAAAAATAGGTAATAATTTTCTAGAAAGTCATAGAATACTTCTATCAAATTTTAACTTAATTCTAAAATGTCAGCTCTTTCTGGTTGCAAGACTAACCATTTTATTTAAAACCCAGGATAATATAGAGGTGTATGACTTCTTTAAATAAACTTCAAGTAGTCAACGATATATAAAATATATAGCTATTTGAGGTCACAGTAATGTCTATCCTAATAATAAAACAGAAAATACAAATAGAAAATAAAACAGAAAATCCATTTCTATATGAAGAATATTTATAATTACTGTGTGAATTGGTGATCTCAACTGTGCTCAGATAAAATATATATGTGCAATATTTTAAATGCTCTGATAAATATAATACTTAGCCTGAATGAAACAATATACTTAATCATGTTAAACAAGAAAGAAATAAATGTTTCCTTTAATGTGCCAAATCTATACACGCAAAATCTAAATATATCTTATGATCATATGCAATTATAATTGATGGTGGAGATAATAGTACCTCTATTAATCACAAAGAAATCGTGTTTATTTTTTAAATATATATTCATATTTTGGCTATGGCTGTGGCACATTGAATGAAACTATTCATTATCTCTCTACATTAAATCATTGACTTCCCCTTGGCCATGGATATCTATTTGAATAATGCAACACTTTTCCATGAACACAGGTATATTATAACATTCACGTCTTAATTGAGATTTCATTTTATTACTGAGGTTATAGACAGCTTTAAGAATGTCTTAATATTTTAAATATACATGAATTTTGAGAAGGAGAATGTGATTAAGTGACATAGAGAGAACACTGGGAAGAAAGTTGTTTCAAATGAAGATGAAGAGATTCTGCCACTTCAGGGACATTTTGGTGCAACTAATTCATTTAAACGTAACTTTGTGATATTGTGCATTGATTTGGGTTAAATTTTATAAACTGTGACAAGTAATTGGGGTTTTTGATCTGGAAACTCAAAATTTAGAAATATTTTTGAATTAATTTTGATATATTTTTTTCTAATCATGTTCTCTCTTCTCTCTTTCAGAGACTTCAATTATTTGGAGATTATATATCCTTTACCCATTGCCCATCTTTATGTTTCTCTCCCTTACATAACGTTTTTGTGTACTTGTTTTATTTTTCTACATATTTTTATTTTATTTGCCAAAACCATTATTGTGGCTTTCATTTCTACTTGCAATTTTAACAAGCAAGAAGCTCTTTTTGTTTCCCGAAACAGTATATAAATCAATAGAATCTGATTCCATTTTCATGAAAATATTGTATATTTTTGTGTTCTTATAGCTTTTAATTTTTATCAACCTGCAGAATTTCTATTTTCCACAACTTACATTTATCTCTTTGTCTGTTGTGTACTCTGCCTTTCTTATTAAAAACCCTTCCACAGAAGCTTGACTACCCTTTGCTGTCTGTTCATATTTCAGATAGGGAAATGAATAACAAATTGGAAGATTCATGTTTGTGTGCCAGACTCTTTCAACAAACTTCACTGATAGATCTTTAAATGGACTATTTTTAAAAATACACATATTTTATGACTTTTAAAAAATAATTTCAACATTTATTTTCTATTCAGGGTCTACATGTGCAGCTTCTTTTACATGGTTACTTTGTGTAGTGCTGATGTTTGGGGTACAATTGATTCTGTCACTCAGATAATGAGCATAGTACCCAACAGTTAGTTTTCAGCCCCTGCTCTCCTCCCTCCCTCCCTCATCTAGTAGTACCCAGTGTGTATTATTGTTATATTTGTCCATGTTTACCCGATTTTTTGGCTTCATATATAAGTGAGAACATGTGACATTTGATTTTCTGTTCCTCTATTTATTGGTTTAGGATAATGGCCTCTAGTTGCATCCATGTTGCTGCAAAGGATATGATTTTATTCATTTTTATAACTGCACAGTATCTCATGTGGATATGTACCACATTTTCTTTACCCAACGTAACATTAATGCGCTCCTGGGTTGATTCTGTGTCTTTGCTGTGGTGAGCAGTGCTGCAATGAACATACAATTGAATGTCTTATTGGTAGAATGATTTGTGTTCTTCTGGGTATATATTCAATAATGAGATTGCTGGTAGCTCTATTCTAGGTATATATTCAATAATGCTAGTAGCTGTGTTTTACGTTCTATGAGAAATCACTAAACTGATTTCCACAGTGGCTTACCTAACTTACATTCCCACCAACAGTGTATAAGCCTTCCCTTTCCTCCTCAGCCTTGCCAGCATCTACTATCTTTAACTTTTCAATAATAGGTATTCTGACTCCTGTAAGATGGCATCCCGTTGTGGTTTTAATTTGCATTTTTCTGAATATTAGTGATGAGCATTTTTTCACTGCTTGTAAGCCACCTGTATATCTTCTTTTGAGAAGTGTGTGTTCATGTCCTTTGACCAATTTTAATGGGATTATTTGTTTTTTACCTATTGAAGTGTTTAAGTTTCTTATAAATTCTAGATACTAGATCTTTGTCAAATGCACTGTTTGTGAATATTTTCTCTCATTCAGCAGGTTCCTTGTTTACTCTATTGCTAGTTTCTTTTGCTGTGCAGATGTTCTGTAGTTAATTAGGTCCCATTTTTCAATTATCATTGTTGTTGAAATTGCTTTTGAGGTCTTATTCATAAATTATTTTCCAAGTCAGCTATTATTTGAAGTATATACTTTAACTTTAACATAGTCTAAGTTATGCTGTGGTAGGCAACCAAAAACTTCAGAATTCGAATGTCTTAAGGCAACTACATTTCTACTATATATTAAGGATCCTCTTTTTCCTCTTATTGTCACTCAGTGATCATGTTACCTGAGGCTCTTTTATCTGATACACATCTCGACATAGCAGCAGGGAGAGGCAAGAATCACTGCTGGATCTTAAATGCTTCTATATCTGAATAAGAAACATTATTTCAGTTAATATGTCATTGAGTCTCATGACCACAACTAACTTTCAGGAGGCAGAAAGATGTAATCCTCCTAATGCACAGAAGAAGTACTTGTGAGCAGTGCTAATACTTTCCATAATTATGTCATATTCATTTGGGCTTCTCTCCCATTTTATTAGACTACCCATAGAACAACCTCCTACAATTCTATTTTCAGCATGTATACTTAACCTTTAATAAAATAAAATTTAATACTAACTTTTTAAAACAAAAAAGAAGATATGCTTAACAATAATACTCCAGCATTAAATATTCTAACATCATATTCTTTTAAAAATTTAATTTCAAGTAGCAATTAAACTAATCAAAATTCAGAATATTAGAACATCCTTTAAGGTTTAATATTTTGCTACTTTGTTCAGTGTCTTAAAGGCAACATATAGGATTAACAAACATCTGGAATAACTTTTAGTTTTTTCTATCAGATATTTGAGGATTTTTGAGTTACTCCTTTCCAAGCAATTTAACAAGAAGCCTTGGATATATTTTATCAAATTATTTTTAATTAATCTTGACCACTACATCAATTGCCTTTTAGGAAAGAAGAGATGTTAGATAGTATACTGAAATATTATAATGTTATTAGATCATATTTTAGATTTCAAGTAGCTAAGGGACAGTGATTCCTTTGTAAACAGAAGAATCGTACCTGAATTATGGCTTAATAGCATTGTTTTGGTTGTTTTGTAAAGAATGAGCTGTATAATAACAACATGAGATTGTAGAGACATTAAAAAACTACTGAAATAATACAGAAGAGAAATGATGGCAATTTGGACAAGGGCAGTGTTAGTGATAGAAAGTGGCCACATTCTAGACAGGTGCTGTTGGTACGTTCAAGTAGATACACAGATATATTTGGATGAGTAAATTAGGAAATTCAAGGACTTTTCTTTTTTAATTTTTAAGTTTTTTTAAAAAAATTTTTCTTGCTACATTATTAGGTATATATATATATTTATGAGGTATATGAGACATTTTGATATAGGCAAAAAAAGTGCATCATGGAGAGCGGGGTAGCCCCTCAAGTATTTATCCTTTGAGTTACAAACAATCCAATTACACCTTTGAATTTAGTTATTTTAAAATGTACAATTAAGTTATTATTGACTATGGTTACCTGATTGTACTGTTGAATAGTAGGTCTTATTCATTATTTCTCATTATTTTGTGTACCCATTAAGCATCCCATCTTTCCCCAATCCCTCTATTACCCTTCCTGTCCTCTGGTCACCATCCTCTACTCTATGTCTATTAGTGCAATTGTTTTGAATTTTAGATCTCACAAATAAACGAGAGCATGCAATGTTTGTCTTTCTTTGCCTGGCTCATTTCACTTAACATGTTCTCCATTTCCGTCCATGTTGTTGCAAATTACAGGATCTCATTCTTTTAGTGGCTAAATAGTACTCCATTGTGTATATGCAACAAATTTTCTCTACCCACTCATCTATTGATGGACACTTAGGCTGCTTTCAAATCTTAACTATTATAAACAGTGTGTAAGAAAAATAGAAGTGCACGTTTTTCTTTGGTATACTGATATTTAAATGTTTCTTTTCTAAATATGAAGGAATAGATTTATAAAAAAATGAATTTTTATTTATTGTAATTAGAATGTAGGAATATGAGAGAATCAAAAGCAGATGACTAATATAGAGGTAGTTAGATAGGAATGGATTCAGGAAGAGTTTGAAACAAGAAATACACATTTGGGAGATATCAGCATGATAATGGTATTTTACCTAGGAAGCAAATAGAGAAGAAGAACATTTCTAGGATAATGTCTTGAAGAGAACTTATACTTTCAGGTTAAGAAGAATATAATCCAGCAAGGGATAAATATCATCAAAACGATTTGTGTAATGATTGAATCTAAATTCCTGTAGAATGAATACCTGTGGAATTGCTTCAAATCCCTATCTAATACTGATTTCTAGTTGGACCAGTTGTTTACTAAGAAAGAGGGAAATGAATGTTTTACGTACTTATGACAGCATTATATCTCATGTCGTTCCTAGTTCTGAGTAGGTGCAACATTCTCTGGACATATTTTGAATTTTCCCTTCTCTATCACTTAATTTTCTTTTCTCTGCTTTATTTTTCCCTCCAACCAAGGTGGTAACAAGATTTAAAGAGATGGAAGCAATTTAGATGTTGATGATTCATTGAACAGGGAGAAATACTCCACAGACACTTTCCGGCTTTTTATTTTTTTTATTTTTGCACCACAACTATGTCTCCTCTAACCTTAATGATAAAACATATAAATTAAATGAACATTACTTATATGCAAATATTTATCAGTTAAATTCTGCTAAATTGGAGGTATGAATTTCAATGTACATTTGTAGGCATTACTTAAGAATTTATCTAAATATTTTGAATAATTTCAGTCAAAGCTCAACATTTTGTTGACTAGGATGTGGGGAGTACAATAAAGGTAACAAGACTATCAAGATAATAGTCTCAATTTTAATGTATTTTAAATGAGTAGATAACAGATGTGACAAAATCAGTTTGATGTATTTGTGATACACCTAAAAGTTATGTAATATTTGTTTTATACTCACATGGTAAAATTATAACCACTTGGTAAACAAGGCTTTTCAATATTTTGTTAATTACTTAATGGTCACCTAAGAAAAGACTTAAATGGGCCTGTGTAAGAAATGTGGAAAAGAAATATTTGGAAGAGGATTCTCTAAGAGATTATTGTGAAACATTACAATCACAATGAAGATTTCTTTTTAATGTTAAACATTATAATCAGTTAAAAACCTTTTGTAAATCTTAAACAAGTTCCATAAATTCTGAAATTGTTGTCTGAAATGTTGATTAAGAGATAAAATTGCTTATCAGTTTGAATATAGGTATCTGAATTATTGAACACTAGAAAAATATGATGAGTAAAATGTAAACAGCTCTATAAACTAGATGTCTGGTAAAGTTGTGATAATCAGTTTTACTATTTTTGTACTTGAAAGATAAATAAATCTAAAATGGAAACTTTTAGATTTTGCTTTAAGTCTTGGTGTGTGTGTGTATGTGAGTGAACTGGTAGATTTCATTAAATGTCCATGTACTTCAATTTGAAATCATGTAATATTCCGGGCTTATGAAGACACTTAAGATAAGTTAGAGTATACTTGCTGATAGCCATCAAATGCTTTCCCAATGAAACTGGAAATACCTTTTTAAAATATTATTATTGAGGATCTCTAGGTTGTAGAATTCTCTCTTTGCCTTGACCTAAAGAAAACTGGTCTTCTGATTATGGGAGAAATATAAAACACAATTGAATTCAATTAAATAAAATATGTTTTGTTTTTTAACTTAACTATGGACTCTCTTCGAAAGACTTTGTCTCCTTTGCAAGCTCTTTTTAGTAAAATTCTATAGGTAAAATTCGGTACGCTTTTTAGAAATTCTTCTAACTCAAACCTCAAACTCTTGTATGGGTTATAGATTCATCTTGGCTCTCAATCTCGCATGTCTAAAATGGTCTTACAATGGTCTCTATCAAAACATAAACTACAGATAATTTACCTATATACATAACACTTTCTATACAATAAGATACATATACATATATATGATATACATACAAGCACAAGCATACACACACACACATATAAATGTGTATATAGCCATGCATCACTTAACGATGAGGATATATTCTGAGTCATACAAAGTTAGATGATTTCGTCATTGTGCAAACATAGTCGAGTGTACTTACACAGGCCTAGATGTTTTAGCCTACTACACACCTAGGTTAAATGGTATAGGCTATTGATCTTAGGCTACAAACATCTACAGCATGTTACTGTACTGAAAACTGTAGGCAATTGTAACACAATGGCATTTGTTTATCTAAACATATTTAAACATGGAAACATTATAGTAAATATATAATATCATAATTTTAAGGGACACTGTCTATATGTGGTCCCTTATTGCCTGAAACATTGTTATGAGCTGCATGACTGTTTATAGACATGGATATATGCATATATATATAAACAACCCATCTGTGTACACATTCATATTTTATTTACAGTACACACACACACACATTTTATTTACTCTCCATTTGTATATTTACTTTTATTAGGTATCTGTGTTAAGGATCCTTGTCCATTTTTTAGTCAGGTTGTTTATTCTTTCTTTGCTGAGTTTTAAGAGTACTTAATATAACATACTTTGGATAATAGTCCTTTATCAGAAACTTATCTTGCAAATATATTCTCCCAATCTGTGGCTTTATTTTCATTATTTTTTCACAGAGAATATATTTTAATGAAAACCAGCTTATCAATTCTTTCTTTCATGTGTTGTGTCTTTTATGTTATTTCTAAACATTCATCACTAAACAAGGTCATTTACATTTTCTTCTATGTTGTCTTTTAGAAGTTTAATAGTTTTGTGTTTTACATTTAAGTCTGTAATCCATTTTAAATTAATTTTTATGTGTGGTATATATTTTAAAGAAAGAAGGAATAAGGTATTTTGACTAAAGGAACAGTAAGGTCACCACCAAAGTAATATTCTGAGTTTTACTAATTCACAGTGTAACACAAAAATAATAAAATAATTACAAGGGACCTTTGTTCATGAGTAGTTTTCTTTATACATATCAGGCAATGTAAAACAGTAGGATTTAAGCGTACATACTCAGTACTATTTGTTTGCCACATAATTTGCATTCCCCATGAATACACATGCACTCAAATATATTAAATATATATGTATACATTATATATATGAATCTTAAACATAATATGCACCCATCAAATATTCATTTTATAACTTCATTAACAACATCATCTTCATTAATATTGTTATTCCACTTGGTATTCAGCTGACTTTTAATTGTCTGAGCATAGAGTGACTTCCGTTGGTCAACATGGATTAAAGTGTATGGCTTTAGTACTTGGATAAGTTTCTCTCCATTCTGATGCAGCGCAGGTGAGCTCCAAATTGGAGTGTATCCCAGGGAGGTTCTTTGCTTCACCCAGGAAATAATTCAAAGGTGAGCTGACAGAAGAAAACAGCCTAACTGAAATGGCAGTGTTACAGCTCAGACTGTGTAATGGCCCTCTGACTCGTCTTACAGAGCAGGACTACTCCATGGGCAGTATGCAAAGAGTAGCAGCTCAGGGCAGTTATGCAGCCATATTTATACTTATTTTTAATTACATGCAGATTAAAGAGAGGTTTATGTAGAAATTTCTAGGAAAAGCATAATAACTTCTGGGTCATTGGGTCACTGTCACTGGAAAGGGGCAGTAACTCCTGAGTGTTGCCACGGCAATAGTAAACTGACTTGGCACACTGGTGGGCATGTCTTATGGAAAGCTGCTTCTGCCCCATTTCTGTTTTAGCTAGTCCTCAGTTTGGTTCCTTGTTCGATCCCCATCTACAGAGTCAAATCCCACCTCCTACCTAAATTCCACTGGTTGAACAAAAGGAATACTTCCACAGCTGCTACCTGCAGCTCAAGTATCTTGTGACCAAAAGGGGAACCAGCTCAGCTGTTGTTTCTAGGAGGGCATAGTGAAAACAAGGAAAGTATCTCCATCTTTGATGCCACTGTTTAGTTGCTAAATTAACCAAATATGAGTCTCCTCCTCCCTCTCCCTCCTCACCCCTAGATTTTGTTATGTGGGATAATAAATCCCCTTACTGTTTTAGATGAATAGAGTCAGAAATTACATGAATTACATACAAAATCTCCCTGGTACTGAGACAAAGTTTTAAGTACTAGATTTTTCTCTTATAATCTGGATGACCTTATGAGAATTATTAATGTTATTGGGGTTTGGTTTACTCAACTGTAAAGTTATTTGGGTGACACATTCCAACACAAAATCATGTTATGTTTCCTGTAGACCCAATGATCAAATTTAGTTTATAAAAATCTGAGTATGCATAGCAGAGGATTTTTTGCGTGACTCACTCTGGCAATTTATGGTGCAAATTATAGATTTTTTCTCTATTCCCCAGAATCTAATATAGTAGTATGTTCTTAGTTCTTCCAGTTCCTCAAGTTTCTGAGGGTGGAGACTCCATCTGAAATGATTCCAGTTCTGATAGTCACTTCTCTTTGGTTGAAGTAACTGTTAATTAAGAGACCATCAAACTCACATGTTTCTCGCAATAGCCTACCTTTATATATTCAAAGCAGTTGATGAGCCTGCAGGATATAAAAAAAAATGCTGAAGGAATCATGGTTTTCCTTGATATCTAAGAACAGATGTGCATGATGTCTGTCTAGGGTGAAATGTAAATCTGGATAATTATATATTACACCTGCCTATTTTTCTCCCTGAAGCATTCTCAGTTAGGTTTTGGAGAGTACTGCCCACAATCACAAAGTCACCATCTGCTCTTTTAAACAACTATACTAATTTTGCTAAACGAAATGGAGCTTATATAATGGGTTTGCATTATAATTTATTTAATTTTTCAGTTTAAATCAAGAGGACCAAAGCTATTGAACTTGCTCAGTTTTGTATTTTATTTTCTTATAAAGATGACCCTGCTTTTCCTATATTAGCTTAGCTGAAGGATTATAAGACATTCTGTCTCAGTGTTTGCTTTTCTCATCAATGTGACTTACACCTGTCAACCTTTGAAGACATATCATTTGAAAAGAATCTGCTCAATGATAAAACCTATAACAAAGATACAAGATAGACATGTTAGGGATAAAACAAAGAGCTCCATAAAATGTTAAATGACCAAAAATATAACACACGTACAAAGTCTACTTGTTTTGACCCTCAGACATGCTCAGAGAGAAAAACAAAAAGGGCAAGTCATAACTCTCATAAGAATCATGTATGCTTAAAAGCAAAATTTCTCCCTTGCTATGGAAGTAATACAGTAGTAACAATAATACCAAGCAACAAAAACAATAAGCAATTGCTCCTACCTTGTTGATTAGAAAAATATTTTAACAAAATTTTAAGTTAACGTATTCCCTTAAAATAATTTTCCTTGATCATTGTGGAAAGATGACTTACAAATTTAAATTAAATATATTTATGTTTATCTAAATATTTTAAATCCTTTAAATATTAAATATCTTAATCTTTATCTAAATATTTTCAATATTAAAATACCTAATATTTTAGCATTGTTTTCATGGCCTTGCAGTCTTACCTTTCTTCTATGTTTTGGTAAATTTTTTTTTGTCATCAATCCTCAACCTTTTCACGATTCAGAGATGCACCATATAATGCATCATTTCATCTTTGTTTCTGTTCTTTATCCATTTTTCATCAGACTTTATCTACTCAAAGAAGGCTTCTCTACTACTCAATTTATCATTTTGAATTGTTAGGAATATTTTTCAATGTTTAAGGAATTATGTCTAATTTTAAATTTATGTGCCTATATCCACATCTCATAAATACATTGAACATCTTTCAGATCTGATCCTGTTGGGTATTCATATTTAAATCACCTGAAGCTTTTAATAAGTACCTGAACATATTTATAATACTGAGTTATCCCCTTTAAAAACTGGCACAAGACAGGGATGCCCTCTGTCACTATTCCTATTCAACATAGTGTTGGAAGTTCTGACCAGGGCAATCAGGCAAGAGAAAGAAATAAAGGGTATTCAATTAGGAAAAGAGGAAGTCAAATTGTCCCTATTTGCAGATGACACGATTGTATATTTAGAAAACCCCATCGCCTCAGCCCCAAATTTCCTTAAGCTGATAAGCATCTTCAGCAAAGTCTCAGGAGACATAAATCAATGTGCAAAAATCACAAGCATTCCTATACACCAATAACAGACAAACAGAGCCAAATCATGAGTGAACTCTTATTCACAATTGCTACAAAAAGAATAAAATAGCTACGAATCCAACTTACAAGGGATGTGAAGCACCTCTTCACAGAGAGCTACAAACCACTTCTCAACGAAATAAAAGAGGTCACAAACAAATGGAAAAACATGTCATGTTCATGGATAGGAAGAATCAATATTGTGAAAATGGCCATACTGCTCAAGGTAATTTATAGATTCAATGCCATCCCCATCAAGCTACCAATGACTT
>NW_012114744.1:5267816-5278262 GCF_000951035.1 Colobus angolensis palliatus | reverse complement strand
TATACACCATGAAATACTATGCAGCCATATAAAAGGATGAGTTCATGTCCTTTGTAGGGACATGGATGAAGCCAGAAATCATCATCCTGAGGAAACTATCACAAGGACAGAAAACCAAACACCACATGTTCTCACTCATAGGTGGGAATTGAACAATGAGATCACTTGGACACAAGGTGGGGAACATCACACACTGGGGCCTGTCTTGGGGTGTGAGGATAGTGGAGGGATAGCATTAGGAGAAATACCTAACGTAAATGACGAGTTAATGGGTGCAACAAACCAACATGGCATATGTATACATATGTAACAAACCTGCATGTTGTGCACATGTACTCTAGAACTTAAAGGATAATTTAAAAAAATACTGAGTTAATTCTTCATCCTCTCATACAAATCGAATTTGTTGGGTTTTTAGTATTAATTATGCTTTAAAATATTACTGCACTATTCAATTCCTGTTTTAGAAAAAAGAAAACTCAGCTTAGAATAGAATTCATAAACTGATCAGAGATACACAACTTTCCAGAGAGCAAGTTCTCTGATTCCTTGATCTTTACTATTAGTGATCATGAACTTTGCAACAGGTGCCCTTTGGTCATGCTCAGAATGTCCTTTAGAAAGGTTCATGGGTGGTTTAGACATGGATTGTTTAACTTTACCACCCTGGTTCTCTGCAAGCTCTGATGAACTTTGCTCACCTGCACCAATGCACTCTGCCTAAAGCACATTGCCCTCGCACTGCCTTATTTTATTCTATAGCATGCCAGTTTTGACAAAAGTAAATAGTATCGTTAATTAAATATTGCTATTAGTTATTCAGTATTATTTCAGCATACCTTTATCACACATCTACCAGGTAATGGACAGTGCTCTAAGTGTTTTTTACATTGATTATCTCATTCAATAATCAAAACAAACTAAAAGATCACTTTTTTTTTTTTTTTTACTATTAGCCTCATTTTATAGAAGACAAAAGTCAAGATCCTAGAAGTGAGAAACACCTAAGATCACACTGTTGTTAGGAGTTGCTAAAGTCAGGATTTGAATGAAACAGTATGATTCAAGACTGTGTCGGTAAACCAGCTCTCATCGTGGAGAAGGAGGCACTGATTTATATAGTTTGATGATTTTTGTGGTACAAATGTTACCACTCTTTCTAATTTCAAGCTTCCAAGATGATGTGCCTAAACAAGGAGCTAGCAAGGTATATGTGAGATGGCTCTTGAGAGCCACTAAGGGCATTAAATGACTTTTGTAAAGCATTATTTTTATCTTTTAACAAACTTGGAATATCCCACCATGAGGTTTTGCTTCTTTCATTTCCTCTACTATTACCATTCTAAACTCTACCTGATAAAATTCTACATACTCTTCAAGTTCCAATTCATCAATCACCATTTCTATGAAGTATTGCAAGGGTCATACTGTTTTTTTTTTTCTGGAACATAAACATAAATCTCTATGCTATTCATTTGTTAGAATACATTTGTGTGATCAGTTAACACTGATCTTTTAAAGTAAGTACTGTCTCCATAAGGGCAGGTATTTGATCTTTTAATCAACATGTTACCCTGGATAGTGCTTCACAGACAGAACATAGTTGTTCATGGAATTTCTGAAAAAAAAATGTGTAAAGAAATAAATATATTAATAACAGTGCATAAACAAATAATTGAATAAATTAGTTAATGAATGGCTGACAAAATGCCAAAAACTATTAAGGTTCTAGATAATAGTCATCTGGGATTTTCTTCTCAATGTTGTCATATTGTCTCCAACACCAGAGGATGAGGGTTGAAGTGAATTGAACAGTGTTTTGTTAATACAATCTGGTTGCCTTTGTGTGAGTGTGTCAGTATACATACATACACACACACACATATACATACATACATATGTATAATATATATGAAATATTGAAACACTTCAGTATTAAATTATAGATAATATCAGAAAAACGTGAAGGTGCATCAGGTCTAGAGAGTAGTAAGATCTGAAGCAGGCTTGTTTTTCACGTATTGTATCTGGATATTATAAACATGATGACTGTAGATTTCTGGCTTGAATTGCAGTAGAGATATTGGCCTCAGTTCTGCTTGCACCTCTCTGAGGATATTTTACTCATCTTTGACTCTAAAGCTAGCATGAAGCAAACAGTGGGGGAGGGAGATAAAGAAAAATTTAAATAGAAAGTTCAAAAATCGTTTTATAACATTTATCTCATTCCAAAAGGAATGCATAACTACTTTCTGTGAATGTTGAAAGTTTGATTCAGATTATCTTGAACTACGTGGTCAGCAAAGTGAAACATGTGGCACAATTTGAAATCATGAGTAAATAATCGTAACTTAATTGTTGCAATGAAGAGAAAAATCTGTATGAAGATTTTGAGTTTTGATATAATCTGATTTGTTGCCATCAAATAATGAAGCCTTACAATTAATAAGATATTTTATAAAGTTACAATTTAATACTCATTTACTGGAAATACTTCTTGCTTCTATTTAAGAACCATTTTATATTTATACTTAAATATTTGGTTTTCTAATATAATACCTCCTTTAATGTCTCAAATAATTATGAAGCATTAATTTTCTTTTGATACTTTAGTGAACTCAAAAGGTATATATTTCAGGGGTTCCTTTACATATCATTAATTTTTGAGAAATAGTACACTTCACTCTGTGATATCTAAGTTAATATAGAGTGAGTACACTAAAGCATTCAAATATAGACTCAGCCTTTTTTCAATGGTAAGCCAGAGAGGTCTTTTAGGTGAAATTCTATTTTTAATCATTGTGAGAACATAATTAATTTTCTTGACTCTATCCTTAAGAAGATAAATAGCCTCTATCATAAATATAGTTTTTTCAAATTAAAACTATTTTATTCATGTATATATATATATATATACAGATAATATAGGCTCTCTCAATGTCATCTGTGAAGGCATTAATCAAGTTCTTTATGTGCTACAGAGCATTGCAAGGTAATAAGTCTATTGCACCTTTCATCAAGGCAAAGGTTTGCTTATGCACATTTGAATGAAAAGCTTGTTTACTTCTCAGGTTGCTTCTGTTTGAAAAATGGCTTACTAAAGTAAATTTTATACTATTTAGTTTTAAAAATTAAAGCTTTCTATGCAGATTATGACAAATTAGTAAATAAAATTTGTTGCAATGGCTCTCTATTCCAATGCACATAATATTTTCATAGACTGTAAACACATGTTGATATAATGATATACTATTTATTTCAGTAAAATGTTACAAAGTTAAACAAAATGATTTAAGAATGACAAATAATCTGGCATTTGAACCACCATATCTCCCTTTTGTCCTAGTGGTGGCTATTGGTAATCAATTACAGTACCCCTTAGAAAAAAAAACAATGTGGGCCTCTCATTTTTCATTCATGCTGTAATCAAGACATTCATTGCCAGTTGATTGAAACTGGCCAGTGAGAGGAAACATACTTGTCATCATGGAATGCTCTGCAGGAGAACATATCCAAAAAAAATCAGTTTTAAAGTGTGTTGCAGATAAATATTATTATGAATATAAGGTAGTACAAATATAAAAGTGAATTCAATAATTTGTACCAGATTCAATATTACTCCTATAATATTGCCAGTTCTATTAAAATATACTCTCTTTGATTAGATTGATAAAGTATCATGACAGCTGATATGCAAAATTGTACATAGAATTTGTCTGCATGTGAACATAATCTGAAATATGTACCAGGGTTCAGAAACGCCGCACTGAAGAAAAGACTTGAGAAGAGGTTCTCCTTCAAAGATGGGAAACATCCACTCAAATATGCATTGGTTTGACAATAAGGTAAGATGAATGATGTAGACTTTATAGAGCACTGTTATATGTCAGATAGTGTGCTAAGTGATGTCACACAGAACTATTTTATTTAGTCCTGAGAAAATCTGGGGATATAGCAATAGATATCCCCATTTCATGAGTGTATGTTAAAAAGGATGAACTGTTTTATCAAAAAATTATAAAGATAAGATATAGGGTTAAAAAATCAGGTACCTTGATTCTCAGTCATATGTATAATCAAAACAAGCACAAACCATGGTGTTCCTGCTTTAAAGTGCTCATATTAATGGTTAAGTGAAACAGAAGCTCTGTGAGAAGTGATGCATTCAAGTTTTATTGATTTGGTACTATTTCTTGAGTCATGGTTTTGATTACTGTAGCTTTGTGGTAAAATGTTTTGTTTTTGTTTTGTTTTTTTTTCTTTACTTTTTTTCTTTTCTTTTTTTACGTACCCTGTGATGGCAGATGCAGTAAGTTTTGAAATTGGGAAATGTAAGAACTTTGACTTTTTTTCCAACATTAATTTGGTTATTTGGAAACCCTTGAAATTTCATATAAATTTTTAGATCTGCTTGCCCATTGTGGTAAAAAAATGAAAAATACAACCTACATCCTCAAGTAGTTTCCAGTGTCCATTCCCTTCTATGTGTCCATATGTACTCGATGTTAATCTCTCACTTATAATGAGAACATGTGGTATTTTGTTTTCTGTTCCTGTGTTAGTTTGTTTAGGGTAATGTCCTTCAGCTCTATTTAAGTTCTTGCAAATGACTTAATCTCATTCCTTTTTATGGCTGGATAGTATTCTATGGAGTACATGTACCACATTTTATTATTCAATCCGGCATTGATCGGCACATAGGTTTATTCCATGTCTTTGTTGTGAGCAGTGCTGCTATGAACATACACATGCATGTGTCTTTATAGTAGAAGGATCTATGTTCCTTAGGTATATACCCAATAATGGGATCGCTGGATCAAATGGTAATTCTGTTAAGTTCTCTGAGAAGTAACCAAACTGCTTTCCACAATGGCTGATCTTATTTACATTACCACTGGCAGTGTAAAAGTGTTCTCTTTTCTCCACCACCTTGGCAGCATCATTTAATTTTTGGCTTTCTGATAATAGTCATTGTGATGTGGTGTGAGATGGTATCTTATTGTGGTTTTGATCTGCATTTCTCAAATGGTGTTGAGCATGTTTTCATGGGCTTGTTGGCCATGTGTATGTCTTCTTTTGTGAAATATTTGTTCATGCCCTTTGTGCACTTTTTAATGGGATTGTTTGCTTTTTGCTTGTTAATTTGTTTAAATTTCTTACTGATGCTTAATATTAGATCTTCTTCTGAAGCATAGGCTGCAAATATTATCTTTCATTCTGGAGGTTGTCTGTTTACTTCGTTGACAGTTTCTTTCACTGTGCAGAAGATCTGTAGTTTACATCCCATTTGTTCAAGTTTTGATTTTGTTGCAATTGCTTTTGTTATCTTCATCATGAAATTTTTGTCAGGTCATATGTCCAGAATGATATTTTCTAGGTTATCCTCCAGGGTTTTTATAGTTTTAGGTTTTTACATTTAAGTCTTTAGTCCATCTTAAGTTGGCTTTTGCATACGGTAAAATGAAGAGATCCGGTTTCAGTCTTCCACATACCGCTAGCCAGTTATTCCAGGCACCATTTATTGAATAGAGTCCTGTCCCCATTGCTTGCTTTTGTCAATCTTGTCAAAGATCAGAGGGTTGTGGGTGTGTGACATTATTTCTGGGCTCTCTATTCTGCTCCATTTTTCTGGTTCTGTTTTTGTCACAGTACCATGCTGCTTTAGTTACTGTAGCCTTGTATATGACAAAGTCGGGGAATGTGATGTCTCCTGCTTTGTTCTTTTTGCTTAGGATTGTCTGGCTATCCAGGCTCTTTTGTGGTTCCATATGAATTTTAAAATAGTTGTTTTTTTCCAATTCTGTGAAGAATGTTTTTGGTAATTTGATAGGAGTACTACTGAATCTGTAAATTGATTTGGGCAGTATGGTCATTTTAACAATATCAGTTCTTCCTATCCATGAGCATGGAATGTTTTTCCATTTGTTTGTGTCATCTCTGTTTTCTTTGAATGGTGTTTTGTAATTCTCATCATAGAGGTCTTTCACCTCCTTGGTTAGCTGTTTTCCTAGGTATTTTATTCATTTATGTGGCTATTGTGAATGGGATTGCATTATTGATTTGGCTCTTGACTTAGATGCTGTTGGTGTATAGAAATGCTAATAATTTTTGTACATTGATTTTGTAACCTGAAAATTTGCTGACATTGTTTGTCAGATCAAGGAGCTTTGGGGCAGAGGGTTTTGTTTTGTTTTGTTTTTTGGTATAGACTATCATCTGCAAACAGGAATAGATATACTTTCTCTCTTCCTATTTGCATGTTTTTATTTATTTCTCCTACCTGATACCTCTGGTTAGGTCATCCAATAATATGTTTTAAAGGAGAGGTGAGAGAGGATATCCTTTTGACATTCCAATTATCAAAATGAATGCTTCTAGCTTTTGTCCATTCAGTATAATGTTAGCTGTGGGTTTCTCATTGATGGCTCTTAACATTTTGTAGTAAGTTCCTTCAATATCTACCCAATGTATAAATAAGAACTGGTACCACCCCTACTGAATCTATTCCAGGAATTTGAGGAGGAGAGACTCCTTTCTAACTCATTCTGTGAGGCTAGCAACATCCTGATACCAAAATCTGGCAGAGATACAACAAAAAAGAAAACTTCAGGCCGATATCCTTGATGAACATTGATGCAAAACTTGCAAACTAAATACAGCAGCACATCAAAAAGCTAATCCACCACAACCAGGTTTCAAGGTGTCATCCCAGGGATGCAAGGTTGGTTCAATGTAACACAAACCATTAAATGTATACATACCACATCTTTGTTACTCAATCACATAAACAGAACTAAATTTTTTCAAGATGTAAAATTTAGTAATTTATTTGATTTTTTAAATTTTTAATCTAAACATTTACAGCTAAAATTTTTTCACTGAATGTTGTCTTTGCTTCATTCAATAAGTTTGGGTATGTTTTGTTTTCACATTTCTTAGTATTTTCTAATTTACTTTCTGAATTCTGTTTTGGATGATAGGTTGTTTAATAGTGTGCTGTTTATCCTCCACATATTTTTGAATTTCCCAGTTTCTTTCTGTTATTGATTTATAGCTTAATTCAATTTTAGTCAGAAAAGATACTTTGCATGATTTTTAATTTTTATATTTATTGGGTTTATTGTGTAGGCTAACATATGTTCTACTTTATAGAATATTTGCTGAGCCCTTGATAATAATGTATCCCTGATGTTGCTAAGTGGAATATTTTATGTGTCTCTTAAGTCTAGTTGGTCTATAATGTCTAAATCCTGTATTTCCATTTAGATCTTCCTTCTAAATGTTCCATCTATTATTGAAAGTGCCATATTGAAGTCTCCATCTGTTATTGCACTACTGTCCAATTTTCCCTTCAACTCTGTTAATGTTTGATTTAAATATTTTGAGACTCCATTGTTGGTGCATGTATGTTTATACTTAGATCCTTATGAAATTACCTTTTCTCAATATGTCATAGATTTACTTGACTTTTGTAGATTTTTTTTGATTAAAAATCTAACTTGTTTGATATTTATGTAGCCACCCAGCTCTCTTTTAGTTACCAATTACAAGGAATACATTTTTAAGTCTTTCATTTTCTTTCTATGCTTTTAGATTTTAAATGACTCCCTTACAGACAGAATGTAGTTGGACAATGTATTTGTTCATTTTATATATTCTCCTAATATTTAACTGTGGATTGGTGAATTTAATCTACTATCTTTAAAATAACTACTTTTAAGGTGGGTCTTACTTTTGCCACTTGGTATTTGTTTTTGTAAGACTTATGCCTTTTTGTTCCTTATTTTTTCCATCACTGGTTTCTTTTGTGTTTAGCTGATTTTTTGTGGTGAATCATTTGAATTTCCTTCTCATTTCCTTTTGTGTCTATTTTATATGTATTATCTTTGTGGTTACCATGGAGATTGCATTTAACATCTTCAATTTATAGCAATATAGTTCAAATAGGTATCAACTCTACTTCAATAGCATGCAAAAACTCTGGTCCTATATGCCTCCATCTTCCACCTGTCTGTTCTATGACATGGCACTACCTGAAGGCATAATGCAAGATGTTTCCCTGTGCTTTTTCTAACTTGAAACTCAGTTGATAAAAACAGAGGACATTGCTGAAAAACATGGCAAGTCAAACTAAGTATCCTCAGGCACTTGGGGCAAAATATTACATCAAAACACGGTACATTAACTAAAAACAGAAGCAAAAGCTGGGGTAAGATATGCTTTTTAAACATTTTCTCCATTTAAAACAATACGCCTCTTACTTTATGGATTTATACCTTGTCTTCGGTACACATCTGAACTTCTCAAAGTACTTTTTGTATTATCAGATCCACATGTTCACTTAATACCAATTCATCATAACACTACACTTCAAAAGAGAAATCGCTGGTGACTTAAATGTTGCTAAACCCAATAACCAATTTTATTTTCCTTTCTTTTTTCCTTCCTTCTTTCCTCTTTCTTTTTTCTTCTTTCTTTCTTTTTAAAATTATGCTCAGTGACTTATGTAATTGCACTTTCTTTTTGGTTATTTTTCTCTGTAAGCTCTTTTGTTTTTCTTCATTTTACTGACTTCCTTTAGTCAGTTCAACCATGAAATGTGGAATTTCCTCAATGTTATGATGCCTACACTTTTCTGACTTCATTGCTGATATTATTTGTATTCATGATGTTGATCATGGGGGCTGCCTGTGGCGCCACCAGGAACTAACGGGAACCCCATCCCTTCCAAGATGAGGCGGGAGCTTTCAGGTGCCACCGCAGCCACCCAAAACATGGCTGTAGACCTGGACTTCTCACTTGATCAAGCAGGGAGGAGCCGTGCCCTCCTTAGTGGGGCTGCAGTTGCCCAAGTTGTGGCTTCAGATCTGAACCTCCCTGTGTTCTTTGGGTACTGGGAGCAGGAAGGAGTCCTGCTGTCCTGGGTGCAATTGCAGTCACCCAAACTCAGGCATCCTTGAACTCTTGGGGGCATCAGAAGCCCTCCTACCCTCACAGGATCAGAAGTGTCTGCTCATGCTGCCTGGCTTCTCCTTACTGTGGGCACTCACACTAATTTTGGAGCAAAGTTGGGGTTGAGCTCTGCTGACATGAACAGCAGCAGGAGACAGATAGATTCCTGGGCAGAAGTGGGTGGGTCCCTGATGAAGCCCCACCTTCATGCCACATAGGGCCTGTAGGCTGGGGCAAGGCTGCAGGACCCGTGCACCAGAGTGGGAACTTGTGGTCCCTTATCTAGGCCCACCCATGGACCAATTGGCATGAACTTGCTCCCCTCTGTGTCCTATAAAATCCTCAGGTTCAACCATAACTGAGCAGGTGACAGGACAACCAGCTGCAGAGAGGAGGTATTCACTCTAGGAGCTCCTCTCTGCTGTTTAAGAGGCCTGCAGAGACATCGAGACTACTAGCTACAGAGAGGAGCAACCCACTCCAGGGCCTCCTCCCTGCTGATAGCTGGGAAGTTGATAGGACAATCTGTCTACAGAGAAGAGTGTCTGACCTCAGGGTCTCTTCTCTGCTAGGAGATGAACACTCATGGAGTCACCCTGGCTACAGAAAGGAGCTACCTGCTGAGGGCCTGTAAGCTGTTATATTGCTCAATAAAGCTCTCTTCATCTTGCTCACCCTCCACTTGACTGAGTACCTCATTCTTCTTGGTCACAGGTCGAGAACTCAGGACCTACCATATGGTAGAGGTAAAAGAGCTATAACACAACACAAACAGGACTGAAACATTCTCCTTGCCCCCAACCTTGCTGGTAAAGAGGAGAGAAGACCTGTGGTCCCTCAAGGAGCCCAGAACTGGGAGCTCCCCAAACCAGTGCTGTGACTCTGCTTTGGGTTCCTCTGGTGCCTGGCATCCCCAATCTTCCATGCACCACTGCATTTCCTGGTGCCAGCTGGGAAAGCTGCTTGCAGAGCACCTGGTCCAGCTGCAGCCTCATGGAGAGCTGGTGCCCATTCCAGCACTTGGAGCTGCCTGCCCTGCTGCAGCAGCCGGCATGCCTGACTGTACCCGCAGCCAGACCTCACGCTCGCTCACACGCCCCTCATTGCTCCACACCTGGCCCACACTAGTCAAGAGTGCAATCCGGACCAGTAGCATGAGTCGAGTTCAGGCTGCCAGGCTGAGTGAGCAGAATGAGCCCACTGGCTCTAGCAAAGGTCAGGCAGGGCGCCACTGGCCACAGAGGTTTCTGGCCAGAAAAGTGACACTCAAAGATCTCATAACAATGTGAGTTGGATTAATAAACTCACATTTTCATTGGCTGTCTCAGGCCTCTCCTCTAAGTTTATATCCAATTGTCTACTCAGTATATCAAATGGGATACCTTGTATATTCCTGAAACTTACCATGTATGAGATTTAACATATAATTCTGTCCACCAAATATATTGCTTACTTAGGATTTTGCTTCTCAGTAAATTTTAAAACCAACCCTAT
>NW_012114744.1:5205148-5267721 GCF_000951035.1 Colobus angolensis palliatus | reverse complement strand
TATATATATATATTTGTGTCTTATTCCTCAGCTCCTTCCACATCTAACCTTATCACCAATTCTAGTCAACTCTCACTTTTAAATACCTGTCAAGTGTGTCAAATTCTCTTCTACAACTTTTTGGACAACATCTTAATCCATGAAAATGTTGTCTCTTATATGAACTAGAGCCAGAGACCAATATTTGGTTTTCTCCAGGGCATGTTAATAATCCTAGAATTTGTCTGTTTGTTTGTTTCATTGAGGCCATATTTTCAAAACACAAATCTATTTATATTGTCTCCTTAACATTATTCAGTAACATCTTTGTTCATAGGCTAGAAACCAAAATATTAATATCTTACATGTTATGCTCTTAGATATAATGTTTCAGCCCCTTCTTCTGGACACTTTCTACACTGTATTTCCCCATGATATTTGTAACTCAGGCATTCAGATCAACTTTCACTTATTTAAAGGTGTTTGCTTTATAACAACAGATGATATTTTGTGCATCTACTATTTTCACTCACATTCCCTGTGTGTGGAGAAACATTACTTATTCTCCACAATGCATCTGAAAGTTTCTAGCTCAATGGAATTAATCTGTGACACATTCCTCCACAAGTTTGGGTCAAATCACTTTATTATGGTTTCTCATATAACAAAATTCTTATGTTAAATGACTCAGTTTTAAAGTAATCATCCATCTTTGTCATAATATGTTTAATATCTATATATAAGACATAGTAAACATTCATCAACATTTGATGAATGAATATCTTAATAAACTAATGTGTACTAATTCTAAACAATAGGAGAAATTAGTCAATAATGAGAGCAACGTATGTTTTGTTTTTTCTCAAAATTATGTATTTTCAGCTTAAAATTTTGTGATTTTTCTCATGATTACCAACACCTCTTTTTCTAAACTTATATGGAGAAAATGACAATGATTGTTAAGAAATATTTCATATAGACTATTACTCTTATGCAGTATATTGATAAGTACTTAGTGTACATAAACTTCTATTTGACATAATTTCTTTCTTTTTAATTTATACTCTGCTTAAAATTGAAGGATTAAGACACAAAGGTGAAAGAATTTACAATACAACATGATAACCAGTGAGCAATGCAATTCTATTAAACAAAAACACATCTATTTTCTACTATATGCTAACTATAATAGACCATGACATATGTCGTCCTGGAAAACCTCACATTCTATAATAGTTAATTATATAAGCACTACAAAAAGGCTTTGGGTTTATTATGGAAAGTTATAGCACAATATTTTGTACATTGTAATATGAGAATATAGAAAGTGCTATGGAGACAGAAAGAGGGATTGAGAGATTAAATTCAGTCATGTGTCACTTAATAACAGGTTTAAATTAGGCAACTTGGTTGTTGTGCAAACATCATAACGTGTACTTATACAAACCTAGATGCTAAAACAAACCACGCACCTAGGCTAGATAGTATAATCCATTGCTCTTAGGTTACAAACCTCTACAGAATGTTACCATACTGATTGGTATAGGCAATTGTAACACAGTGGTAAATATCTGTGTATCTAAACATGTCTAAATATAGAAAAAGTATGGTAAAATACAGTATTATAATCTCTTAGAATCCCCAATGTACATGAGGTCTATCATTGACCAAAATATTGTTATATGGTGTATGATTATACTATGAATTCAATCATGGGAAAGAGTGATGTGAATATTTTTCATGAAACATAAATAGGATCTGGATCTCAAATGATAGATAGAATTTGGATAGATGAGGAAGAAAATATTTCAACAAAAAGAAATAACATCTCTAAAAGATTGTAAACATTAAGCAGTAATCAGGGAAAGGAGGACAATCTGTCAATTGCAAAAGAATTATGTAAATAACATAACAGAAAAGTATATATAAGAAATTTAAATTGTGGCCACTTTAATACTAGATTAAAAATATTAAAATACTTTTGTGCCAGAGGACTAACATAAGAGACAGATGGCCTAAAGATTAGCAACTGTGAAATGCTCCTGTCTCTCTTATACTGAAGAGACTACAAAAAGGAGTGATATTACTAGAGCTTATAGCCATATAGGGAGGAGGCTATCTGATGTTAACTGGATTCATTGTGTATAAGTACAGCTGATTTTAGAGACAGCACTACGTAACAATACTAACTTCACATCTGACAAGAGGAGCAGTTAGGTGCTTTTCAGAAAGATTTTTACAGAGTCGTTTAGAAATGCAGCTTATATTCAGAATGATGTTAAGGAATAAATTGTAAATATATAAATTAAGTATTGTATTATGAAAATAATGCTCATAAGTAATGCAAGATGGCGAAATACTCAAATTTACTATTGAGCAGATACATTGGTCAGATTGGTCATATTTAAACTTAATCTCCCATCTAGGCTTAAAGCTTCAAAAACTCATCAAAAACAATAATTAATTAAAAATTTGAGTTTCACATTGCTTTCAGTAGAGTCGTGAAGGTAACACTAAATCAGCATGGAAAATAAATCCCTATGTCTTGTCTTTCAGTCATAGAGACTCTAATTTTCCTGACTTTGTATATTTCTATATTTCATAGTATTTTAAAATTTTATTTTACTTTTGTTTATGGTTTCCAGCAGTACAAAAAAAAGTTTAATTTTTGTTATTAAAAAAAAAGGTATTTTTTTTCATGATGAAACTTATTTTCCCAGTTTGTACTGTGGCTTTTTGAAATCATTAATTTAGACAACTGTAGCTTCATTTGCCATAAATCTGTTTGGTATTTCGAGTATTGCTTTAAGACAAATAAAAGTTTGTTTAGAAGTGCAGCACATTTTATCTTGTGGAGCAGATAATGCCATGTTTGCTTGGTTTTATTTAGGACTTTACAGCAAGGACAGTGAAGTTATTTCAGAATTAGGTGAATGAAAGTCACTATATTTTCCTCTAAAAAGGAGAGAATGCAGAGTACTTTATTTTTCCCAGCCTTTATTAGATCTTTAACAGAGGAATTTCCCATTTCAGGGTTCAAAGAGCTTAAAAGGGTTCCTTACTTTAGATAATTACTCTTTCAAATAAATTTTGCCCACTAATTTCCTTTGGGACTGAACTTGTTCACTTATCATTCAATGTATACCCGGAGAGTAACTTTGTTGTGTGTCTTCTGACATTCACTTCAGTTGTTAATCTGATGGGAAATGAAGATAACCTTTTCTCTGTGTTACTAACTTACTCAAATTTCTCCTAATAGACATTTTACTTTTTAATACAATGGAAAAAATTCAATATTCACTTGTCTCATAAATTACTAGATTAACCTTTGCTGAGCAGTGAAGTTTCTTATCAATTCTTTTACAGTGTCCTTTGTTTTTTATCACAAGCCTAAACATTTTATTTTCTTCCCATTCTTTTCTTTTCTTATAAACTTTCCCACTCTTTTCTTCTTGACATTTTTTACTAGAATATCTCAGAGAGTTTACGTTGCTTTTCTGCGTATAGGCAAAGAATGTTTACTCATCTGTGTGGTTGAAAACAACCTAGAATAATAGTAGTCTCTGTACTAACAAATAAATATCAGTGCTTGCACAAAAAATGTTATTATTTTATTTTCCCTGTTTTTTACATGTTTAACCCTGAGAAGAAATGCTACTTCTGGGTTTGGAAATGATGTGTATACTCAACAATTCTGTTTTATTTCCTTGTCACACTGAGCTGATGAAGGTGTGAGAGATAATTAATTAAAGTTCCTTCAGGAGCATACTATAATAAAAACACCACACAATGGTAAAGAGTATCAAAGATTTGATTCACTATGTTAAACAGTAGTCATTTCAAACTGCATGTATCACGTTTTCTGTTTTGTTTTGTTTTTTATTATAGAGTTGCGTAAATTCCGATCATTTCAAAAATGGAATTCCTTTCTTGGAATTTTTTTTTTTAATTCCAGAAAAATGAATTTTTTTGCTCCCTTGAATAACATAAAATAAAAATACTGGTATCCTGAAGAAATTTAAGGCATAGCATTTATTTTCCAATGATATTCAATTTTAGCAACCAACTGATTGGATACTCCATTTGTTGTAGCAATTTTTTAAAAAGTAATTTACTTTATCAGCAAAATCTTGTTTTCAAACACAATCTTACTTAGAAGTTTAACATTGAAAAGGAGCATTTCATGGTTGAAAAATGAGTGTGGGTTCAAAGTTTCATCAGTTTTGAGCTTCTCATGGTGGCTATAGTCTCCTGCAGCACATAGTGATCCATGAAACAAATATATATTATTCAGAAGTGCCCATTACAAAGTCGTTGTGGTTTGCAGCAAAATAAAACTTCCTAAAGGACAAATGGTGTAAATATAGTCTGCAAGTTTTTTTATCATACCTAGTTCATATAGCTAGAACTAGGGTTTAAGTTAAATATAAAATTATTCAAACTGGTAAAGGTTTGTGAAGCAATGCCTGAGACTTTACAGGAACACACACCATACCATTTTCTCTCTCTCCCTCTCTCTCTCTTTTGTGGGACTTGTCCTTAAGCCTGTCTTCTGGGTGGAATGAAATTTTCCTATTATTCCTCTTTATCTCTGCCCACAATTACACAAACACCTATTAATATTGAGGCTTATATTGTAGAATAACAAAAAATTTTAAAAATGTATGCTGATATTACTAAAATTACAGAGTACTTACCCTTGTGGTCCATATTCTATGACTCTTAAATATCTCTAAAATTAAAACTGACAATTTTAATTCTTATGATTTTTGAAACTGAAGTCTACCAATACCTTCCTCCTGTTACCTGTGCTATAAACATATACACAAAAAACTGTCTTATAATTTTTTGGAAGTCTATGTGGGTGCCTCTCATTTACTGTCTCTTTTCAAGTGAAGATGTCATCAAAAATATAGAACCTTTACAAGTACAGGTTGGAATTTCACTAAATAGGATTTCAATGTCTAAGTTTTACCAAATTATGTATGCTTCAAAAATATGATACCATCTAACAACTGTTTGTAGTATCTACAGACAAATGGTCTACACATCTCTTGCAGCCCAGCAGATTCTCTGAAACATTTTGTCTAAAATGGCAATAGAACTAGATATACATGTATTTTCCTAAGTTCAATGATGAGTTTGGTAATTAAAGTTAAAGAAATGTTAACACTTTAAATACTAAACTTTCAATAATGATTGAATTTGGATAGGCATTTGTTTTAACAATAAGCTAGAGTAGAGAATTTAGCAGCTAATATTTGTACAATTTTCTCATTCACTTATAATTATCTCTAATTTGGTGATTGGATTTTAATTTCAAAAAAGGTTCACCTAACAAAGAAGATATATGGATGGCAAGTAAGTATATGAAATGATGTTCAACATCATGTCATTAGGATAATGAAACAGTTTCAAAATAAAACAACAGTGAGATATTCCTGCATAACTGTTAACATGACCAAAATCCAGAACACTGACATCATCAAATGCCACTGAAGATGTAGAGAAATGGGAACTCTCATTTACTGCTGGTGGGGATGAAAAATTGCACATCCACTTTGGAGGACATTTTGGCAGTTTCTAACAAAAGTAAATATACTCTTACCATGTGATGCCACAAACATGCTTCTTGGTAAAATTTATGTACATAGAATAACCTGCACCTGGATGTTCATATCAGCCTTATTAATAATTGTCAAAATTTAGAAGCAACCAAAATTTCCTTCAGTAGATTAATGAATGAATAAACTGCTAATATCCAAATAATGGAATATTATTCTGTGATAAAGAAAAATAAACTCTCAAGCCCTGGAAAGACACTAAAGAACCTTGTATTAGTTCATTTTCACACTGCTAGAAATAACTGCTCATGACTGGGTAATTTATAAGGAAAAGAGGTTTTATTGACTCACAGTCCTGCATGGCTGGGGAGGCCTCAGGAAACTTACAATCATGGTGGAAGGGGACAGGAAAGCAAAGACCTTCTTCACATGGCAGCAAGAGAGAGAGACAGTGTGAAGTGAAAACAAGGGAAAATCAGATGATTATAAAACCATCAGATGTCTTGAGAACTCACTCACTGCCATGAGAAAAGCAGAGGGGAAATCATTCCCATAATCCAATTACCACCTCCCTTGACACATGGGGATTACAATTCAAGATGAGATTTGGGTGGGGACACAGAACCAAACCATATCATTTCGCCCCCGGATCCTCCCCAGTCTCATGTTTTTTATACATTTCAAAACCAATCATGCCTTCTCAACAGTCCCACAAAGTCTTAACTCATTCCAGCATTATCTCAAAAGTCCAAATCCAAATTCTCATCCAAGATGAGGCAAATTTTCAAAACTAATCATGCCTTTTCAAAAATACCACAAAGTCTTATTCCAGCATTAACTCACAAGGCCAAGTCCAGAGTCTCATCTGAGACAAAGCAAGTCCCTTCCACCTAGGATCCTGTAAAAATCAAAAGCAAGTTATTTATTTCCAAGATACACTGGAGGTACAGGCATTGGAAAATGCTCCCATTCCAAATGGGAGAAATTGGCCAAAACAAAGGGGCTACAGGCCCCATGAAGTCCAAAATCCAATGGGGGCAGTCATTAAACCTTAAGGCTCCTAAATAATCTCCTTTGACTCCATATCTTACATCCAGATCATTTTGATGCAAGAGGTGGGCTCCCTTGATCTTAGGCAGCTCTGCTCCTTTGGCTTTGGAGGATACACCCTCCTACCCCGGCTGCTTTCATGGCTGGTGTTGAGTGTCTGGAACTTTTCCAGGTGCGTGAGGCAAACTGTCAATGAATCTACCATTCTGGAGTCTGGAGGTTGATGGCCCTCAGCTCAAGGCTCCAGTAGGCCATGCCCCAGTGAAAACCCTGTGTGGGGGCTCCAATACCACAATTCCCTCCTGCACTGCCCTAGTAGAAGTTCTCCATGAGGGTTTCCCTGCTGCAGCAGACTTCTGCCTGAACATCCAGGTGTTTCCATACATCCTATGAAATCTAGGCAGAGGTTCCCAAACCTCAATTCTTGACTTCTGTGCACCCACAGATTCAACACCACACGTAATCTGTGAAGGCTGGAGGCTTGAAACCTCTGAAGCAATGGCCTGAGCTGTATGTTGGCCCCTTTTAGCTATGGCTTTGACACAAGGTGCCAAGTCCCAAAGTTTCACAGAACAGCAGTGAGGTCCTGGGCCCAGCCCACAAAACTGTATTTTCTTTCTAGACCTCAGGGTGTGGGATTGGAGGGGCTGCCATGAAGGTCTCTGACATGCCCTGGATACATTTCCTCATTGTCGTGGAGATTAATATTTTGTCTCTCATTATTTATGCAAATTTCTGTAGCTGGCTTGAATTTCTTCCCAGAAAATGTTTTTTTTTTTCCTATTGCATCATCAGACTGCAAATTTTTCAAACTTTTATATTCTGCTTTTCTTTTAAACATAAGTCCCAATTTCAGATCACCTCTCCCACATGCAAAGTTCCACAGTTCTCTAAGGAAACAGCAAAATGCCACCAGTATCATTGCTAAAGCACAGCAACAATCACCTTTGCTCCACTTCCCCAGAAGTTCCTCATCTCCATCTGAGAACACCTCAGCCTGGATTCCATTGTCCATATCTCTATAAGCATGTCGGTCAAAACCATTCAACAAGTCTCTAGGTAGTTCCAAACTTTCCCACATCTTTCTGTCTTCTTCTGGGCCCTCCACACTGTTCCAACCTCTGCCTGTTACCCAATTCCAAAGTCACATTCACATTTTTGGGTGTCTTTATAGCACTGCCCCATTCTTTGTCACACCAATTTACTGTATTAGTATGTTCTTACACAGCTATAAGAAATTGCCTGCTACTGGATAATTTATAAATGAAGGAGGTTTAATTGACTTACAGTTTTACATGGCTGGGGAGGCTTCAGGAAACTTCCAGTCATGGCAGAAGGTGATGACAAAGCAAGGAGCTTCTTCACACTGCAGCAAGAGAGAGAGAGTGTGTGAAGTGCAAGGCAAAGAAATGCCAGATGCTTATAAAACCATGAGATTTCATGAGAACTCACTCACTATCATGAGATGAGCACTGAGGAAGCCTTCTTCATGATTCAATCACCTGCCTCCCTCGAAAGGTAGGGATTACAACTTGAGATGATATTTGGATGGGGACACAGAGCCAAACCACATCAAACCTTAACTGCACATTACTAAGTGAAAGAATCCAATCTGAAAAGGCTGCATACTTTTTAATTCTAACTATGAGACATTTCGGAAAAGGTGAAACTATGGAGACAATAAAAATGTCAGTGGTTGCCAGGGGTTGGGGAGAAGGAGGGAGGAATAAGTGAAGCAGAGAAAACTTTTGTGACAGTGAAACTGCTTTGTATGATACTATACTGGCATATATATGTCATTATACATTTGTTAAAGCACATAGAATATACAACAAGAGTGAAATTTGATGTAAACTATTGACTTTGGTGTATAATGGTGTGCCAATGTAGATTCATCGGTTGTAGCAAAAACACTACTGCGGTGCAGGATGTTGATTGTGGGGAAGGTTGTGGGGGTGTGGGAATAGCGGATATGTGGGAACTCTACTTTCCACTCAATTTTGCTGTGAATCTAAAACTGCTTTATAAAGTGTATTAGTTAAAAATATATATCCCATGCCAGGATATAGCACCGGTTTTTAACAATGGTATTTTTGTTTTCTTAAAATGGTTCAATATTGAAGACAGCCTTCAGTTTTAGTGTAAACATGTTGAAATATAGCCAATAATTGCAATTATTATCCAGCTTTCTACTACCTTAGATTGCACAAAACATACCCTTTAATAAATGGTAACTAAACAATATTAGTTCTGCTGGTTTGAGTCTATTGTGAGTCAATACAATAGACTCAAACCAGCTGGTGTTTCTACATAATACATTTTATCTCAGATTTTATTTCCAAATTCTACAGTTATTTTCATAGCAAATAGCATTGGTAACTAGATATAGTGTCTTTCTCCAGGTCAGAGGAAAACTTTGTTTCCCGGGTAGTATCATAAAGATAATGGGTCCCTCTAAAAAACTTTAAGTAGGTGCATTAGTCTTTTGTCCCATTGGTATAAGGACATACTGGAGACTGGATAATTTTTAAAGGAAAGAGGTTTAATTGACTCACAGTTCCACAAGGCTGGAGAGGCCTCAGGAAACTTACAATCATGGTGGAAAGAGAAGCAAACATGTCCTTCTTCATATGGCAGCAGGAAGGAGAAGAATGAGTGCCCAGCAAAAGGGGAAGCACCTTATAAAACCATCAGATCTCATGAGAACTTACTCACCATCATGAGAATAGCATGGAGGAAACTGCCCCAATGATTCAATTACCTCCCACCAGATCCCTTCCATGACACATGGGAATTATGGGAACCACAATTCAAGATGAGATTTCGGTGAGAACACAGCCCAATCATATTAATAGGATTGCTAGAAACACCCTTATACAATTGAATATTTTCTACGTTTATAATTCCTTAGCTGTGACATCATCTTCTGTGTACATGTTCCTGATATAAGCTCATTCTGCATTCTTCATGGCTTTTAGGGAAAATGGGGAACTAATGCAAACACGAAGTTCATATGTCCTGCTATTGTATGTGTACTAATCGCTTGAATTCCATTTGAGATTGTTGTTATCTTATCTAGAGGATAAGAAGGAGCATGCAGGAGCTGATTTAGCAATTTATTGCTGAATAAGGGCTGCTCGGTTGCTTGACAATCGTAACTTTGAACATCTCTCTTATTCTCATTCCCCAGCACACACACACTCATTCACTCACACAAACATACACACACACACACATTGTAAAACTGCATATTTTCCTATAAAATACTAACATTCTTTAGAAATTAAATTGATTACTTAAGTTTGTACATTATTATATAACAACACCATTGTACTCTTCTATACAAAAACTCCTTGCATACATTTAATGGTCTTTATAAAGTAGATAGAGATGGAAATTAGTACACTTATTTTGAGGTTGAGAACACTGAAAATAACACTTTTAAAATCAATTTATTCAGATTATCTAATTTATCAAATCATTGAGTTATATGTTTAAAGTGTTGACACAAAGGTGAGTATTGCATGCTTCTAGCTGTGAACTGGCTTACAATATATAGCCAATGATTAAACATTTAAAAAGTAACTAAAGTAGGGAAATCAACTAGTCTTTTGTATATTGATCAATAACTACTAGTGCTGCTGCTGCTGACTTAAAAGATAATGATGATTACAATTTCTGGGTTACAATACAGAGGAGCAAAGGTGTGTATTATGATGGCATAATAACTAGAGTCTAGTGGAAATAAGATAAATTAACTTATTTAAAATAAATAGCTCTTACTTAAATGTCAAAGCTTAATAAAAGTCACAATATTGATGCATAGTTTTAAAACATATTAAATATTAAGCAAAATATTTTGTTGTCTACTATCATTGTCTTCATTTTCATGGTTTAGATAATTTGATTAAATTTTTCTTTCATTATTTTTAAATAAAAGATAATTTATCTTAATACTTAACCTTTTAACCTGTTTCTTAGTAAGTAATCGTATGTCATAAATGTTTTCATAATGCTAGAACTATTCCAAGACTTAGTTGGGCTGTATTGCTTCTGTTAGTCATGCTATGATCTATATGTTATCTTTTACTTCATTTGTCTACATTGGTACTTTAGTGATGACAAAAAAAAAAATCATTCCCTTACTAGATGATTTCACAGTGAAATGTAAAAAGACGGCATTGTTGATAAATCTTAAACACAGATGAAACTGACAAAAAATTAAAACATCTCCACACTGACAAATGTTTAACTTTGAAGAGGGATGCTTAATCTATCTTTTATATACTGAGTATTAAAAAAGATATTTCATGCACAGAAACCTGATTTTAAATTTTAAATGGAGCCATATTGAGATCAGTTGGCAGACATGTCAGGTATAATTGTGTGAAGTCGTGCCAAATAATGTGCATCTCAATCTATTTAATCTGTGACTGTTGAACAGTTTTTCAATATGCTTTTCACAATGAATTGATAAGAGCTGTTTCTCATTAAATTATGTACTTGATAAATGTTAAGGTTAATCAAATCAACAAGATCAATTTCCACAATAGAAAATGTTGATAAGAGGAAGAATTACAAACCTAATCACAAATAGAACACTGTGCACTTTTAATCTATTTGCATTGACATAGGAATACATATTAATATATTAAAAACAATAAAAAATAATCAGGTCTATACTGCCTGAAAATCTTTCAAGAAGAAATTTGAGCATATAAATGTGATAATAGTAATGATTACTATATTTGATATTTATTAACTATTGATAATAGTCATATTATTTTATATTGTTCTCCTCTCAAAGACACTGGCTCCATAATAACTGTAGGATAAAATTCACAAACTGCTTCTCTTGTGAATAAGCATTCTGACTGGTGTGAGATGGTATCTCAATGCTATTTTGAGTCATGTTTCTCTAATGATTAGTGATGTTGAGCTTTGTTGAATATGTTTTTTGGCCTCATCTATATCTTCTTTTGTGAAGTGCCTCTTTATGTGCTTTGCCCACTTTTTATTGTTTTTCTTTTCTTGTAACTTTGTTTGTTCTTCATAGACTCTGTGTATCAGACCTTTGTCAGATGGATAGATGGCAAAAATTGTCTCCCATTGTGTAGGTTGTCTGTTCACTCTGATGATAGCTTCTTTTGATGTGCAGAATCTCTTTATAAACTGCCAAATAGTTAAAGACCCTAAATTTTTTATAATGTTACTGCACAACAATTGATAACTAATAAAAATATGTGGCAATTTTGATAGGTGCCGTATGCGGCTATCCCAATTATTTCAAAAGTGGAAAAGTAAGCAAAAGATAGTTTGGGGACTCACTGGGCCCACTGTGAGATGGACTCAAGCTAAAAGTCCATAGTGGCTTTTTTTTTTTTTTTTGGAAATTGATTGATGGCTTTTTTTTTCTTTTTTTTTGGAAATTCACTCCGTTTCCTGACTTTCATAAGCACCTACACTGAATGTTGGACCATAGTGATGTAGCTTTCCAAGAGTTCATGTAATTTGGGAGCCAGAGTCCAGTAATGTCCAAAATTTGATACACATTTGCCCTGGTAAATGTCCAAAGGTATCTCTAAAGTCAAGTTGTGAGAAAAATTAAAAGTGCAATTCTTGGCAATATATCAGGGTCCTTCTTCAAGGGATCTAAGCTTGTACTTCATTAAACAGGTTCTGGGTATGTAAGCTTATTCAAGTCTAGGGATTGGTTGAGGGACTGTGACTCATTGTTTTGAGAATTCAAGTCAATCTCTGTTCACTGGGCCTGGAACTTTTCTGCTCATACAGATCAAGTAAACATTTATTAGTCTGTTCATTTATTTTATATCTAGAGAAACCATGATCAACTAGCCAAAGCCACTGGTCTCCATGAGCCAGACAACTCTGATTACTATGTAGGTTCCCCTGTTTATTATGTAATCATGCCTACCTTTCCTTGACATTGGCAATTAAGTTCCTTCACTGAGCCACTGCCTCTTCAAAGTCTCATCATTCCCTTTACATTTACATATACAAATTGGCACAACTTGTATTTTGTGGTGACGGAAATGCCCCTTGTAATTTCTGACCTGCAGAGAATACCATAGAGTCCTTCAAGACTGCTGAGACTTCCATCTTTTTTTTTTTTAATTATTATACTTTAAGTTCTAGGGTACACGTGCACAATGTGCAGGTTTGTTACATATGTATCATCTTAAATATAGTTTTGACAAATGTGGCGAAAGACCTGCCCTCCAACCCTGCTAATTTCTTGTCTAGTTCTTTATACAGATAGTGAACATCATGCTCACTCACCTCATTCTCATTCATTCTTTGGCTTGAAAATTTGGGGTGCTTTTCCCTTATAATTGGAATTCTCCCTTGGCATTCAGACTTCACCTAACCCTTGGTTACCACCATTTTACTCTCTGCTTCTATTAATTCATTTTTTTAAATATATCCCACATATAAGTGAGATCATGCAGTATTTGTCTTTCGATGCCTGGCTTATTTCATTAAGCATAATGTCCAGAAGGTTCATCCTTGCTTTTGCCTTCTCATGACAACTTTCAATTTTGAGCCTCTTTGCTTATTGGACGTTATATTTTCTCTTTCATAAAGTTCCTGTTTACACCTTTTGTATATCTGTCCTTTAAGTTATATTTTGCTATCTTTTTAAATAGTAGGAGGTCTTTTTCTTTGTCTTTCTCTCTTTGTTTTCTTATTTATTTATTTGATAATGTCTTGCTCTGTCACTCAGGCTGGGGTGCAGTGCAGCCTCGCCCTTCTGGGCTGAAGCAATCCTCCTCCCTCAACTTCTTGAGAAGCTGGAACTACAGGCTCGCACCAGAATACCCAGCAAATTTTTCATTTTTTTGTACAGACAGAGTCTTGTCATGTTTCTCTGACTGGTCTTGAACTCATAGGCTCAAGTGATACTCCCGTATGGATTTACAGGTAGAAGCCACTGTGCTGAGAATAGATCTTTATAGGTTCTGGCTAAATCATGAGTCTGCGTTTTCTGGGTCCCACATAACTTGTATATTCTTCCATACTTTTATAAAATTTGCCTATTATTATTCAATCTAGTTGCTGTTCAGTCTAGCTAGATTTTCTTTTCCAAATCTCTAATTGCGTCTTCTACCATTTTCCATCAACTGTTAAACTCCAATATTGAAATCCTGTTACAGTTATTGTAAATTTTACTTCCCTTCTTCTCATTTTTATAGAATCTAGATCATGATAGAATTTTCCATTGTGTTATATATATTTATAATCTTTTATGTATTTGAACATGTTAATAATAGATATTTTAAATTTCTTGTCTACTAATTAAATATCTGGATCAAAACTGAACATGTTTTCTTTGTGGTATTCTTTCTTAGTTTAAATCATACAGTCCTATTTTTGTCATGGTTGTACATCTTACTTGCATGAATTTTTAAATGAATACTAGATAGTAAAAAATGCTGGCAGAAATGAAGGCTCCACTGTATCTGCTAGCTCTCTGGGGCAGCTGCTGCATCTCAGCCCCCACAGTGCAGTGGACTCCAAACCTACTAAAACCAGAGAACATAGTTAGGGCTCAATACAAGTCCCCCAGATTTAGAGCATGCAGTTCAGGAGTTGGGATCCAAACGCTGGAAACCTAAAATCTCCCAGAAACAAAGCCAGATGGCTGAATCCACCTTATACCACAATAAAACACTCAAGGCATCAAATAGAATAAATGAAAATAAAAAACCACTCAGAGGTCAGCAACCTCAATGATTGAAAGTATGTAATCCCCAAAAGAAATAGAATTCAGAATAGGTATAGGAATGAAGATCACTGAGCTTCAGGAGTCTGTTGAAACCCAATGCAAAATGGCTAAAAATAATAATAAAACAATGCAGGGATGACAGACAAAATAGTCAGTACAGAAAATAACATAACTGACCTAAAGGAGCTGAAAAACTCACTATAAAAATTTCATAATGCAATCACAAGTATTAATAGCAGAGAGTACAAGCAGAGGAAAGAATCTCAGAGGTAGAAGACTGGCTTTCTGAAATTTGACAAGCAGACAAGAATAGAGAAAAAAATTGAAAAGGAATGAGAAAAACCTCAGCAAAATATGGAATTATATGAAGAGACTGAATATGTGATTGATTGGTGTCCTGAAAGAGAGGGGGAGAATGGAATCAACTTGGAAAACATTGATGGATATCATTTATGAGAACTTCCCCAACCTAGCTGCAGAAATCAACATTCAAATTCAGAAAATGCAGAGAAGACCAGTAAGATCTTCACCAGAAGATCATCCCCAAGACACATAGTCATCACTTTATCCAAGGCTGAAATGAAAGAAAAAATGTTAAAGGCAGCTAGAGAGAAAGGCCAGGATACTTGCAAAGGGAAGCCCAGCAGACTGACAGTGGACCCCTCAGCTGAAAACCTACAAGCCAGAAGAGATAAGGGGTCAATATCCAACGTTCTTAAAGAAAATAAATTCCAAACCAGAATTTCACATCCAGCTTAACTAAGCTTCATATGTGAAAGAGAAATAAGGACCTGGTTCAGTGGCTCATGTCTGTAATTCCAGCACTTTGGCAGGCCAAGGCAGGTGGATCACTTGAGGTCAGGAGTTCAAGGACTGCCTGGCCAACATAGTGAAATCCTATCTCCACTAAAAATACAAAAATTAGCTGAGCATGGTGGCGGGACTCTGTAATCCCAGCTACTCAGGAGGCTGAGCAGGAGAATTGCTTGAACCCGGGAGATGGAGATTGCACTGAGCCGAGATCATGCCACTGTACTCTTGCCTGGGTGACAGAGAGAGACTCTGTTAAAAAAAAAAAAAAAAAGGAAGGGAAGGAGGAAAGAAAAGAAGAAGAAAGAAGAATTAGAAGTTTTTCAGAAAAGCGAATGCAAAGGGGATTTGTTACCACCAGACCTGCCTTAAAAGAGCTCCTGAGGGAAGCACTAAATACGGAAAGGAATGACTATTACCAGACACTAAAAAACACATTACAGTACAAAAACCTGTGACAGTATATAGCAACCACATAAACACGTCTGCAAAATAAGCATCTAACATCATGATGACAATATCAAATCCACACATACTAATAGTAACTTTAAATGTAAATGAGCTAAGTGCCCAAATTAAAAGGCACAGAGTGGCAACTTGGATAAAGAACTAAGGCTCGTTGGTATGCTGTATTTAGGAGACCTATCTCATATGCAGTGATACACATATGCTCAGAATAAAGGAATGCAGGAAAATCTACCAAACAAATGAAAGACAGTAAAAAGCAGCAGTTGCAATTCCAGTTTCTGACAAGACAGACTTTAAGTCGACAAATATCAAAAAAGGCAAAGAAGGGCATTACATCATGGTAAAGTGTTAAATTCAAAAGAAGAACTAACTATCCTAAAGATATATGCACTCAACACAGGAGCACCCGGATTCATAAAGCAAGTTCTTAGAGTCCTTCAAAGAGACTTAGTCTCCCACACTATAATAGTGGGAGAATTTAACACACAACTGACTGTATTAGATAATCGAAAGAGCAATTTAAAAAATATATTCAGGAACTGAACTCAGCTCTGAATCAAATGGACCTGATTGATATATACAGAACTCACAACTCCTAAAAAAATAGAATATACTTTCTTCTCATCGCCACGTGGCACATACTCTAAAGTTGTTTTAGAAGTTAAATACTCCTCGGCAAATGCAAAAGAACTGAAATTCTGACCAATAATCCCTAGGACCACAGTGCAATCAAATTAGAAATCAAGAGTAAGAAATTCACTCAAAACCTTGGAATTACATGGAAATTGAATAACCTCCCCCTGAATGACTTGTAGGTAAATAATGAAATTATTATTCAAGAAGAAAGGAGAGAATATTCAAATATATATGATTAAAAATGAAAAGGGAAATATTACTATTGACCCTACAGAAATACACACAACCATCACAGAATATTATGAACACCTCTATGCACATAAAATAGAAAAATCTAGAAGAAATTGATAAACTCCTGAATACATATGCCCTCTCAATACTGAACCAAGAAAAACTTGAATCCCTGCACAGTCCAATAATGAGTTCTAATATTGAGGCATTGATAAATAGCCTACTGTATCAGTCCATTTTCACACTACTATAAAGAACTTCCTGAGACTGGGTAATTTATAAATAAAGGATGTTGAAGTGACTCACACTTCTGCATGTCTGGGGAGGCCTCAGGAAACTTACATTCATGGTGGAAATCATAATGAAAGCAAAATATGTCTTACATGGTGACAGAAGAAAGTGTGAGAGAGGAAGCAGCAAACACTTTTTTTTTTTTGGAGACGGAGTCTTGCTCTGTCCCCCAGGCTGGAGTGCAGTGGCGCGATCTCGGCTCACTGCAAGCTCTGCCTCCTGGGTTCATGCCATTCTCCTGCCTCAGCCTCCTGAGTAGCTGGGACTACAGGCGCCCACCACCATGCCTGGCTAATTTTTTGTATTTTTAGTAGAGATGGATTTCACCGTGGTCTTGATCTCCTGACCTTGTGATCTGCCTGCCTTGGCCGTCCAAAGTGCTGGGATTACAGGCTTGAGCCACCACACCCAGCCAACAAACACTTTTAAATCATCAGATCTCATTAGAACTCCCTCAGGATCATGAGAACAGCACAGGGAAAAGCATCATCCTATCGCCTCCCACCGGGTCCCTCCCTCAACACATGGGGGTTACAATTTGAGATGAGATTTGGGTGGGGACACAGAGCCAAGTCATATCACCTACCAAACACAAAAAGCCCAGGATGGATTCACAGCTGAATTCTACCAGATGTACAAAAATGAGCTGGTTCCATTTCTATTGAAACTATTCCAAAAAATTGAGGAGCAGGGACTCCTCCCCAAATCATTCTATGAGGCCTGGATTATCCTGATACAAAAACCTGGCAGAGATTCAACAACAACAAAAAGAGAACTTTAGACCAATATCCCTGATGAATGTCGATGCAAAAATCCTCAATAAAATACTGGCAATCCGAATCCAGCAGCCCATCCAAAACTTATCCACCACAATAAAGTAGGCTTTATCCCTAAGATGCAAGATTGGTTCAACATACTAAATCAATAAATGTGATCCATCACATATGCAGAACTAAGACAAAAACCACAGAATTATCTCAACAGATGCAAAAATAGCTTTGATTAAATTTACAACTATTCATATTAAAAACTCTCAGTAAACTAGGTATTGAAGGAATAGACCTAAAAATTATTAAAGCCATATATGACAAATCCACAGCCAGCATCATACTGAATGGACAAAAGCTGGAAGCTTGTTCGAGTACAAAACAAGAAATCCCTCTCTCATCACACCTGTTCAACATAGTTTTGGAAGCCCTGTCCAGAGTAATCAGACAACAGAAAGAAATAAAGCATCTAAATAGGAAGAGAGAAAGTCAAACTATTCCTTTTTGCAGATGACATGATACTGTATCTAGAAAATCCCATAGTCTCAGCCCAAAGCTTCTTAAGCTGAAAAGCAACTTTAGAAAATTCTCAGCAAATGAAATCCCATCTGCAGAAATCACTATCATTCCTATACACAAACAGTCAACCCAGGAGCCAAATCAGCAATGTAATCCCATTCACAATGGCCAGAAAAATAATGAAATACCTAGGCATACAGCCAATAGGAATGTAAAAGATCTCTACAAGGAAAACTACAAAATCTGCTCAAAGAAAACTGAGATGACAGAAACAAATGGAAAAACGCCCATGTTCATGGATAGGAAGCATCAATATTGTTAAAATGGCCATACTGCCCATAGCTATTTATACATTCAATGCTATTCCTATTAAACTGCCATTGAGGCTCTTCACAGAACTAGAAAAAACTATTTTAAAATATATGTAGAACCAAAAAAGAACCTGAATATCCAAGACAAGGTTAAGCAAAAAGAACAAAGAAGGAGGCATCCTTCTAACTGACCTCAAACTATTCTACAGAGCTGCAGTAACCAAAACTTCACGATACTGGTACAAAAACAGATATGCAGACCAATGGGAGAGAATACAGATCCCAGTAATAAGGCCACATATCTACAACTACCTCATTTTTGACATACCTGACAAAAACAGGCAATGAGGAAATGACTATTCAATAAATGGTGCTGTGATAACTGGCTAGCCATATACAGAAGATTGAAACTGGATCCCTTCCTTACACCACAAACAAAAATTAAGATGGATTAAATACTTACATGTAAAATTAAAAACTGTAAAATCCCTGGAAGAAAACCTAGGCAATACCATTCAGGACATAGGCATGGGCAAACATTTCATGGCAAAGGCGCCAAAAGCAATTACAGCCAAAGCAAAAGTTGACAAATGAGATCCAATTAAAGTAAAGAGCTTCTGCACAGCAAGAGAAACTATCAACAGAGTAAACAGGCAGCCTACATAATTGGAGAAAAGTTTTGCAATCTATGCATTGGATAAAGGTCTAATATCCAGCATCTAAAAGGAACTTAAACAAATTTACCAAAAAAATTATAAAGTGTGCAAAGGACATGAACAGACACTTTTCAAAAGAAGACAAACAGGCAGCTAAGAACCACATGAATAAAAATTCAATATCACTGATCATTAGAGAAATGCAAATCAAAAGCACAATGAGATACTTTCTCACACCAGTTAGAAAGGCTATTATTAATAAGTCAAAAAATAGCAAATAATAAGTTCTGGCAAGGTTGTGGAGAAAAAGAAATGCTTATACACTGTTGGAGGAAGTGTAAATTAGTTCAACCATTACAGAAGACAAGGTGGTGATTCCTCAAAGACCTAAAGATAGAAATACCATTCAACTAAGCAATTCCATTAGAGTATATGCCCAAATGAATATAAATTCTTCTACTGTATAGACACAGGTACGCATGCATATGTTCATTGCAGCACTATTCACAATAGCGAGACATGAAGTCAACCTAAATGTCCATCAGTGATACACTCAATAAATAAAATGTGGTACGCATACACTATGAAATACCATGCAAGCATAAACAAGAACAAGATAATTTCCTTTGCAGGCACATGGATGAAGCTGGAGGCCATTATTCTTAGCAAATTAATTCAGAAACAGGAAACCAGTTACCACATGCTATCACTTACAAGTAGGAGCTGAATGATAACACATGGACACATAGAGGGGAAAAAGCCACACTTGGGCCTACTGGAGGGTGGAGGGTGAGAGGAGGGAGAGGATTAGAAACAGAAATAATGGGTACTAGGCTTAATACCTGGGTGGTGAAATAATCTATACAACAAGCCTCTATAACATAAGTTTGCCTATGTAACAAACCTGCACATGTACCCCTGAACTTAAAATAATAAAGAAAAAAAAGAAAGGCCCTAGAGTATGTTATTTTTCTGTAGAGCTGTGGTTCTCAATGGAAACTGATTTTGCTTTTCTGGGGTAATAGGGATAAGAAAAAACAAAAATCAAAAGTATTTTTCCCATTCTCACACAGTCAACACAATCTGACAGCAGATTCTTCAGTGGACACCATCTAGTTGTCCTATAATTTACTTCAATTCTGATATTATCCACCTGCAATTAGAGTCAGATCCCATAAGTTGAGGGCTCAGTTCTACAAAACTATCCCCCACCCCTTTCAGACTCCAATTACAAGTAGTATATTGTCACTTATACCTTTGAAGGACCAGTTATAAATTGGGGTTTACATTAATAGAATCACCTCTTTGGTTTCTATTAATTTGCCAGGAGTACTCAGAGAACTCCGGGAAACACTTATGTTCACCATTTTATAATAAGAAATATCAAAAGGATATAGATGACCAGACACATGGAAGAGATGTACAGGGCAAAGTATGTGAGAAGGGATGGGACTTCAATGCCCTCCAAATACCTCCACACATTCAGCAATTTCAAATCCCTCCAAAACTAGGGATTTTTATGAAGGCTTCACCACAATGGCATCATCAATTATTAACTGTATTTTTAGTCCCTCTGCCCTCTCTAGAGAATAAGGATTAGGTTTAAAACACCAAGTTTACAATCATGGCTTGATATGTCTGGTGACCAGTTCCCATCTAGGAGCCCACCAAGAGTCACTATTAGAATAAAAGAAGCTCATAACACTCAGTAACATTTCTGTAAATATATGTGTGTCTTTGTGTGTATGTATTTATATTTATAATATTCTTCGAATCGTGCACCAGTGGAATGTGTAACTCTTGTAATTATTTGCCCTCTGGTGGTGAGGAAAAGAGATGGAATATGGAGTGTGACAATGAACTATCATCATATCATCATTTTAACAAGTTGTTTCAATTTCAGCTTCTGTAGCACCATGTTACTTTATGTATTTCTAATATTTGGTACAAGACTATTGAAGTGTCGAAATAATTCTTCCAAACCCTCATCAATAAGATTTAAAGCAATCTATTTTTACATGAGAAATGCAGTAGTTCTTATTCATTCTTGTCTCCAGGCTATGTCATTGCTATTGACCTCTGAAACAAATTTTATCTGTGGGAATCCTGATCACTGTGATACTGTGAAGAACATCAGGTTGATCTTTCATGTTGATAACATCTGGTTAATTAGATAGTGAACAGAAAGTGTTAAATAGACGGCAATGCCATAGGAAAGCAACTTGCTTCCTGGAATATGGAATATGAAATCTTATGAAAATTTAAAGGCTTACCATATCAGTATGAATTTTAACAGTGTACTGGTCTGGGGCAACATTTGATAGTACTTCTAAGATAAAGTGCACGATGTAGCAGCATAGATTTCTTAACACCAAGAAGTATGTGCCATACTCAATGGTATGGAGATACTCTGGATATATTATATACTGCTATTGGGAACACTTCTTTGACAATTAAGGTGATTGAAGACTCAGAATTTTGCATAAGACCCACAACAAGAAAAGACTCTACAGGGCCAGACTGAAGTACAAGTGGACCAACTAGTTGGACCATATGACTACAAAAGAATCATTGGTTCTAGAGTAATCTGCAGGGAAGAAAAATGCTGTGTGGAGGCTTTAACAAGTCCTAATGTGAGAATTCCCCCACGAACTCTTGGTGGTTCTGTAACAAATCCATACCTTGTGCAGCAGGGAGCTACTTGTCATTACATAATGAAACGCACACATCCAAATACCACCCCCCCACATACACAAACATACATAGAAGCGAATCATTTTGACATTTGAAAAAGTAGCTCATACACACAGATTACATTTTACTGGGCAGGTTGCGTGTCTTTCATACATATTATAGTAATAATTACAAAAGTTGTTTTTAGTATTATATTTAGCTATTATAAATGTATGGATGTTTTAATTTTATTCATTTACATTATTTTTACATATTTTATCCCTTCCTGAAGACTAAATAATTCTATTAGAAGTAAAGAAAAATAAGACCACATCAGACCTACAAAGTATACAGATTCTGCGTTACCTTTCAGGCACCTTACAAGTGGATGTCCATGTGTATAAAATATTGAGTTACATATTAAGAATTGTTTGCTACATTTATGGAAATTTTTAACCAATATTTACTTTGCAACCCAATGCCTTTTTCATCCTTAATTCCAATATTTATATCAGTCATATATCGACATGCCTCTCATTAAGTTCATTATAGATTTCCATGTGACTCCAGGACCATCCAAAAATGTCTACAAATACTTATAACAAGAGGTTTATTGGAACTCTAATTGGAGTGTCACATATGATATCAAATCAGCAATTGATATCACACTCTCACTCCTCCACTTGCCATTTCAGACTTTTCTCATCCTTAGCCACATTTCAGCTGGTACAAAGTGTCAACCTTGTGGAGTAACCAGAAATCTATAAGAGTTTCTGAGTTTTTGTCATCCCACTAACAGATATCACATGAAGGGATGTGATCATATACTTTAGGGCTGCTTGATTTTGACCATATATTCTAGTTACATATCCGAAAAGAAAACACTACTTCACCCACCAAGACACTTACTTCTGGAGTTTCACCTATAGCCCATGATTAACAATGACATCAAACAGAATAGATTGCACTTGGTTAATGCAATCAGTGGCAATATTAAACCATGACAAACTAGTATTTATTAAACCACGACAAACTGATATTGTGTTGGGAAGACAGTTTTTCTTCCCAACACAATATCAGCTGTGGTAAGACACCGAAGAATACAAAGGATGCTTTGACAAGTTTAGAAAAATAACACGTTTACATCACATGAGAGATAAGGGCAAATTTCAAGGCTAATATAAACAACCAACATTCATCAGCTAACAATTCTGAAGCTTAAACCGCTGGTAATTTCAAAGCGATCAAACCCATTTGCACTTTGTAACAGGATTTAAAAGCTGTTTCATAGATTTGAGCTCATGCTGAAACACAGTAAAATTTCACTAACAAATATAGTAATCACTACTTCTTTTTTTCTCTTTTATATTTGTTGCTATTTGTACTGTAAATAAAATGAGAAGTTACATTATGGCTACTGTGTTATGCATGTAACCTCATTTAACTCCTCTAGATTTTGTTTGTATAGTATGATAAAGATGTGTTACCTCTTTGCTATTTAAATAAGCAGAGATAAAAATCCCTGCCTGATAGTAAGACCTGGTGTAACATAGAGAAAAACATTGAAGTCGAGTATTTCCTAAAGCACAGCTAAGGTTAGTTTGGGTTCTAAAGGCGTCCCATTGCTGCAGTCAGCCTCTTCAGAAAAGCTGTCCCATTGAAGAGCAACATATGGTCTTTCAATATGTCCAACACAAAGGATTTCCTTCTATCATTGGGACAGATTGTAACTTTGCTGAGCACCAGAAAGGCAGTTAGCTGAAGTTTAAAAGCCATGCCTTAAGAGAACTATATTTAAATATTTATTTAAATAATCACCCTCAGTGTTTTGCCAAGTCCCCACTTTAGAGAGGCTTGCAGAGACTAAAACCTGCTGAAGAAACAGTACACTCACTTCTCCCATCTCACACTTACTCTGGGACATACGCTCATTTATTGGAATTATAAGAAGAATAGCATTTGGAATGTAACAATGTTCTCTATCTCTTTCTTTTCCCTCTTGCATGTTATCAAAGTATATATATAATATTTTTCCAAAGTGATGTCAATATTCATCTTGGGCTTTGTGCAGTTTTTATCTGGAAGATTATTGTTTTAATGCCTGGAAGCTAAATATACACCAATAGTTCTCAAGTCTGTGAATGTTTGAGAGTATACATGGGGAGCTAGAGGAAATTTCTGATGTTTATATTCTACCCCAGATTTTCTACAGTGAGTATACCCCATTTGTCCTAGGGTGCCTCTCTGCTCCTCAATCACATTTTATTTTTTATATCTATATATTTTATTCTGAAGGGCAGGCAGGATTGAGAACCATTGGTGTATTTAAGGCAGTATGGGAGAGGAACAGATTTTGGATTGACCCTACTTTACCTAAATATTTAAATCTAGACCTGTTGTTGGGCAGAGGGCTATCAAATTATGTTATTTCAAGGATTATTTCTGGCCTTCAATTAAAAAATATTTAGGTTTAATTTCCTCTCAAAATTAATGTTTTTCTGTCTTTGGAGAGTAATCTCATTTAATACTTCTGCACTAGATTACCAGAAGAAATGCTCATTCTTATTCTCACACTATAGGGAAATCTCAAAACGGGCTTTCATTATTCACCAGTTCTCCTCAAACTTCCTCCCAAAACACATCAGAATTCCTTTTGGTAGCCCTTACATCTTTATTAAAGTGATATTGCCTTTCAAACACAAAAATGATGATGTTGTGGATAAAGGAGTACTAAGAGTGTGCCCTACACCACATTATTTTCACTTCCAATGTCCTTGTAATATAAGAAGCATCTTGTCGTAGGAAGAGGTTGCTAGTCGTGATGAGAAAAGAGTGAGAGAGCTGCTGAGTTTATTATCATATATTTATATATTCACATAATTATATATCATTATATAATATATATTTGTGTATATATAATAATTTAAATATATTATAAATATAAATTATATGTATGTATGTATAGAAGAAATTGATTCACTTGATTACAGAGGCTAAGTCTCAAGGCATGAAATTGGCAAGGTGTAGACCTAGGAGAGCCAATAACATAGTTTGAGTTTGAGTTCAAGACCTGAGAACCAGAAGAGTTCCAGTCTGAAGGCTAGAAGGCTCAAGACACAGGATGAGCCAATAGTTTGGTTCAAGTCTGAAGGCAGGTAATAAACAATGTCCTGCTCAAGGTTGTCAGGCAGGATGGGAGTTTCTTCCTATTTGAGGAAGGGTCAGCCTTTTCTGCTTTATACAGGTCATCAACTGATTGAATGAGGCCCAGCCACATTAAGGAGAGCAATCTGCTTTAGTCAGTCTACCAATGAAAGTGCTAATCTCAGTCAGGCACACCCTCACAGATACACTCAGAACAATGTGTGTCCAAATGTCTGGGCATCTCATTGCTCAGTCAAGTTGACTCACAAAATTAACTATCACAGGGAGCATCAGGGATAAATAATCTATGGGAGAGTTGCTGCCAAATTGCAAATGTGTGGGAAATACTGTGTTCTAGAGGCACACATGAAGATTGGCACATGGGACATATTGACTAAGCATCTCTTCATATTTTATAAGAAATGTCCATATATTCCCAAGATGCAGGATGCTTAGTATTTTCTGAGAAGAGGAGAACCAAATTTCATGAAAACTTTTAAAAGGTAATAATATATGCTAGCATTTAAAAGTAACGTAAATGAATATGTTCTTTGGACATCCCTATTATCCATTGCCTTACTATTCAATTAAGAAAAAAAATTCAAAACTGAGGTAGTGATAATTTATTTTGACTATTTTAGAGCCTCACATTATTTAAATCACTAATGTATTTAATTCTACCTCACGCTTATCTACATATCAACCTGAAGGAGCAGATAACCAAAAATAAATTGTCCACACCAGGAAATTAGTTCATTTAGTTATAAATATTAACGTGAAGGGATAGAGTGAAATATGTAGGGAAGAACTAAAGACTATTGTGCTTGTGTACAACAACTTCAATATTACTAATCCAAACTTATTTCAATTACTCTAAAGTAATTTGCTAAAATGACGGATTATCAATGCTATTTGATCCTGTTTTTAATCATCTTCATAAACTCAAATACAATTTCTAGCCCCAATTTTATTTTTCTACATTGATATTTTGTTTAATTAGAGTTCTCTGGAGCTCTGCCACAATCTATAAGACACAAATTATGGAACACCTAAGACATAATAAGTTTTCAATATCCTTTAATAAGAACAAATATTTAAATCTTAAAAATAGTCTAAGTGATTAAAAATGTGGAACTTAGTTCGGCTGTATGTTAAAACTTTGAGATAAATTCTCCATTTACCTCAATTCAGAGAGACATTTTGTGTATAGATATTTTGGTCTTCAAAAATATGTTCCCCTTGTTCTTTGGCTGACAATTATTAATATTAAGGAGAGATGGCAGAAAGGAGAGATGGACTGCAATGTCAGAATTAATTCCTGCTTGCACCTTAAGTAGCAAGTGATTTCGTTGCTGGTCATCTAATTTCCAACTGATTCTATCATTTATTTTTACTCCTGCCTGATGCTTAACTTAAATGTAATATTCAACCTTTATTCTCAGATTAAAAAATTTATTATTTTAGCTACGTGATTTCAGTCAACTTAATTCCTCCTGGCATTGCATCTCTAAACACCTCAGACCCCCCTCGACAAGTGTGTCATCGCCCACACCTCAGTTTATACAATCATTTGTGTTGGCAGGCAATAACTTGGAGAGTTCTAGTTTGGAAAAAGTAACTAAGTAACATTCATAAAGAAAACAAATTTCCCCTCCCCTTCAGGTAAGCCCAGATGATATTTTTTCGTATTTAAGACTGAAGAGGGATAGTGACTACTGACTTTGTGTCTGGCAGGAAGAAATCACCTAGCTATGGAAAACATATACCAGCAAAAAAACTATAATATTCACCTGAATTAAAAAAGGTAATGATGATTTCCGTTTCACAAATTGTGAATAATCCCAAATTTTAAAGATGTTTGTATCTTAAATGTATGCTGAGGAGATTTCTTGAGCAATATAAAGCACTTCCCATTTGGCACAGTGCCATGCAATAAATGTTTGCTATTATTTATTGTTCTTAGCAGGATTGCATGTACAACTAGAGTGAAAGAGATATGCCAATATATGTGATATACTTGTTACTTGCATATCCAGAGCTGGACTTCATTGTCCTAGTAAAAGAACTTCCTCTGTGACTAACTTATGTGAACTAACAAATGGAAAACACTGAACAAAACCAAACAATGACATTTCTGGTATGTCACTCCAAGTAGCTTAATTTTAATGGATAAAATGTGCTCATTCATACACCCATCCGTTCATTCATGCCTTAATCCATTAATTCAATATTTTCTTTGAAAACTTACCTTAATTCTAGAAATATTGAACTGAATAAAAACTGGGATCTCTTATTTTCTTTATTTTTTTATATTTAAACAAGAAACACTATCAATTATTTTTAGTTGAATACCAAAGCAGGAGATTATATCCTTAAACAGGAAAGCAATCATTAACTATTAAGGTAATTCTAAGTCTCAACTCTCAAATCTACCTGAAGAATAAGTAAGAATTGACTAGCAAGGTGGTTGAAGGAGTGACGTTATGGGTGGGTCTTTGTTCTTAGAGCTCCCAATGGGGGTGGGCTGCTCCCAAGATGGCAGCAAGCCTTTTGTTTTTGGACCTGGAGTTCTTGGCCTCAGGGATTCCAAGGAATGGAACCTTGGGCCGTGTGGTTAGTGCTATAGCTCTATTAGAAGCCATGGGTCACAGAAGAGAATGGTGGAACCCAGCGACTAGTGTTCAGCTCAATTAGGAAGAACCCGGGCACTGAGCCATACAGGAACAATGGCAAGCCTTTGGCCTGATTTGGAGTGGCAATGGGCGCCTCACTGGATCAGGAGTGCATTGGACACCCTGCCAGATCTGGAGGGGTGGAAGTCAGGGGCGGGTCTGCAGCAGCGGCAAACAGCAGTGGTCATCTGATGAGTGCTATCAATGCCAAAGTGAAAGGTCTGGTGAAGGGTTTTAAGTAATTTCCATTGGTTAGCTGCAGGCAAATGTATTTTTCCTACTTCGGTGGCTAGCCATTCTGAGGGGAGGAAACTATGTCCTCGTGAGTTTCCCTCTTCTGTTTCTTCTGCTGAGTCCTGGGGCTTGTTTCCCAGAGGAGATTACCCCATATTAGGGGTCCTTCTATAAGCATTTCTAATGGAGAGTCCCGCCTTGTGGCTCTTTTGGCTTCAATATCTGCTTGGCAGTTCCCTTCTATTTCTCTTTCCTTTCCTATCTGACGACCCTGGCAGTATAAGACTGCCACCTCTTTAGGTTTCTGTACAGTCAATAATAATCTCCTAATGGCTTCCTGATGTTTGATAGGTGTTCTCTTAGAAGTTAGGAACTTCCTTTCTCTCCATAATGCTGCATGGGCATGGAGGGCTAGGTAAGCATACTTAGAGTCTGTATATATATTTACCCTTTTTCCTTATCCTAATTCTAGTATACAATGGCCCCTGTTTTTGCTAGGATGTCTCTCCCTAACAAAGGAGTGGGGCTTTCAGGCATAATTAGAAAGGCATGTGAAAAGAGTAAAGTTCCCCAATCACAACTTAGTGGCTGGGAGAAGCATCTAGTGACTGCATGTCCTAGGACCCCTCAGATAGTGACAGATCTGGAGAACAATTGTCCAAGACAGGAGAGTAAGACCAAGAAGGCCATGCCAGTGTCCAGGAAGCAGTTAGACTCTAGCCCTCAATGGTCAAGCATAACCGGGGCTCTGTGAGGGTGATGGAATGGGCTGGCACTTGCCCCATGCACCCTCAGTCCTGCTACTGGATCATCTGGTTAGTGGCTTCTGACTCAGAAGACTTTCATCCCCTGCGGCAGTGGGTCTTCCAGTGATTCCCTTGACATAAGGGGCATGGATGACGGGGCGGCTTACTTCTACCTGGACAATCTTTTTTAAAGTGTCCTTGTAGACCACACTGGAAGCAAGCCCTATTAGGCATTCGATTTGCCCAGACTGTTCCTGTTCCAGAGCCTCCAAAGTTGCTTGCCTGAGGGCCACGACTAGAGTGGTGGCCTTTTTCTTATCCTGTTTGTCCTGTTCCCCCTGCTCCTCCTGATCTCTATTATAAAAAACCAAGGTTGCCAAGTTCAATAGGGTTTCTAAGTTGTGCTCTGGGCCTAAGGTGGACTTTTGAAGTTTCTTTCTAATGTCTGCAGCTGACCTAGTGATAAACTTATCCTTTAAGATTAGTTGGCCTTCAGTAGAGTCAGGTGACAGAGAGGTATGCTTCCTCAATGCCTCCCTTAGTCTCTCCAGAAAGGCAGTAGGATTTTCTTCCTTTCCCTGCGTTATATTGGACATCATTGAATAATTCATAGGCTTCTTCCTAGTTTTCCTTAGTCCTTTTAGCAAGCAAGTTAGCAAATGTCTGCGGCACCAATCTCCATGTCCTTATTCTGTGTCCCAGTGAGGGTCTACACTGGGAACTGCCTGCTGGCCTGTGGGGAATTGCTCTCTTTCCTTTCCTCTGTTGTCATCCTATCATTGACCTGACTGAGATACCAGAGATCACCAAACCCTCGGGCTGCAGTTATGGTGGCAATTCTCTCATTTGGAGTTAGTGTCTGATCTAGCAGTAACATTATATCTCTCCATGTCAGATCAAAGGATTGTCCTAACCCTTGTAAAACATCAATACAGCCATCAGGGTTATCTGAGAATTTACCTAGGTCTATTTTAATTTGCTTCAAGTCTGAGAGGGAAAAAGGTACATGCACTCTGATTGGGCTCAATTCTCCAGAATACATCTTAGGGGCATCTTTGCCTTTGTGGGGAAAAGAAAGATCAGACTGTTACTGTGTCTGTATAGAAAGAAGTAGACATAAGAGACTCCATTTTTTTCTGTATTTGAGATGCTATTAATCAGTGACCCTACTCCCAACCCTGTCCTTGCAAGAGACATGTGCTATGGTAACTCAAGGTTTAAAGGATTTTGGGTTGTGCAGGCTGTGCTTTGTTAAGCAAGTGACTGAAGGCAGCTTGCTGGTTAAACGTCATCACGATTCTCTTAATCTCAAGTACCCAGGGACACGTACACTGCCAAAGGTCACAGGGACCTCTGCCTAGGAAAGCTAGGTATTGTCCAAGGTTTCTCCCCATGTGATAGTCTGAAATATGGCCTCGTGGGATGGGAAAGACCTGAATGTCCCCCAGTCTGACACCTATGAAGGGTCTGTGCTGAGGAGGACCAGTACAAGAGGAAAGAAGGCCTCTTGGCGGTTGTTGGCAGTTGAGATAGAGAAAAGCATCTGTCTCCTGCCCATCCCTGGGCAATGGAACATCTCGGTATAAAATCTGATTGTATGTTCTGTTTACTGAGAAAGGAAAAAGCCACCTTAGGGTGAAAGGCAGGACTTGCTAGCAATGCTGCTCTTTATGCACTAGAAATGTTTATGGAGATGTTTACATGTGCATATCAAGGCACAGCACTTTTCCTTAAACTTATTCATGTCACAGAGATCTTTATTCATATGTCTTACTGCTGACTTTCTCCCCACAATGTTCCTATTACCCAGCCTTTTCCTTTTCTTTAAGATGGTAAAGATAATTATCAATAAATACTAAGGGAATTCAGAGACCGGTGCCAGTGTGGGTCCTCTATATGCTGAGCGCCGGTCCCCTGGGCCCACTTTCTATTTCTCTATACTTTGTCTCTGTGTCTCATTTCTTTTCTCAAGTCTCTCGTTGTACCTAACGAGAAATGCCCACAGGTGTGGAGGGGCAGGCCACCCCTTCAGCCTTGGGGGGAACGTTTCCCATCTGGAAAAAGAACATACGGATGCCAGCACCCCTAGTCATTTTCCATTGAGCATTAGTCCTCGAGTGTCCTCTGGGGTCCTAATGCTTATTCCTTTCCAGGGTGTGTAACCATCCATGGACCTCTGCTTATCGGATTAGTTATGCTCACCAATGTAGCACTCCTGCACCCATTTTCCCGCCTTTCTTGGCCACAAAGAAAGTGTTCCAGGCTGCTGGATTCTAGCGGTCCTTTACCAGCATGCCCAACATTGCCTTGGTGCTCGGGGGTGTGTCCTAGAGCTGGGCTGGGTTCCTGGGTATTTTGTAACAACCAAGCTACCCCATCAAGATGCGTTCCCATAAACAACAGTTCTTACACAAATTTCTTTCAGAGACAGTGTATGTAATCTTTTGAGTCATGAGTCAGATGAAGTTTTTGGCCCACTAGTGTCTTTGTCCTTCTTTTCCTTTGTGAGAATATGCCCTAATTATCGATCTTAAACTTTTTGTTTCCCCAGATTAAGTCCTTTTGTATACGAAAGATGAGAGATGGATCCTGTTTATCCTATGTGCCTTTTTCCTACGAGAAAGAGAGCAAAAAGAAAAAGATGGGCTTGCTGGGTTTGTAAGTACTTTAAGGCTTGGCTGAGTGCAAACAGCTCACACATTTGAGCAGACCAATTATTAGGCAATTCTCCTAACTCTGCTTCCACAAGAGTCTCCCTATCAATTACTGAATACTCATTGTGTTTTTTTCCCTCAATCACCCAGGAGGAACCATCTATTGTCTTCTCCTGAAGGGAGTTCCTCTAGGTATGATCGGACTTTGTATGGTGATTAATACTTAAATCCTCTGTTAAGAAATCTGCTGCATTAAGGGAATTTTCAGTGGTTAATGTTAAATCACCTTTTTCTAACAGAATAGCCCCATATAAGATTTTTGAGTTAGTAAGCTACCTTTTTGCTTTTTTGACTTAGGATAGTTCTGAACTGGTGAGGTGTGCTCTCAATGAGGTTTCCTCTAAAAGTTATTTCTCTACTTTCTTCTGTTAGTAAAGCAATTGCTGCTACAGATTGAATGTATTTGGGCCACCTGTGGGTTACTGGGTTAAGGATTTTTGATAGGAAGGCTACGGGTTGTCAGTGGTCTCAGTGTTTTCAGGTTATGACTTTGTTTACACTGACAACAAGGTAGTATTGGAGTGTTATAGGGTTACGGAGAAGACCTTCAATGATCGATTATAGGTTTTAAATTTACCTTGGCTTTTAAAGGAATAAGGCACACTGTTTTATCTTTGCTACTTCTGTTTTTCTCTTTCTTTCTCTCTTTCTCTTCTTTCTTTCTTTCTCTCTCTCTCTCTCCCTTTCTTTCTTTCTTCCTTCCTTCCTTTCTTTCTTTTTTTCTTTTGTCTTTCCCTGCTTCTCTTCCCCCCCCCACCCCGCGCTTCTCTTTCTCTCTCTCCTCTCTGTCTTTCTCTCTCTCCTCTCTTCCCCCTGCCACCTCTCTTCCCCCACCCCTTGCCTTGACTTACTCAATTAACTTTCATCCTGATCTATTATGTTGTTGTAGACCCAGTTACAGTTGTTAAAGTACTGGGTCATCAGTTCTTAGGCCCTGGCACGGTAGTGGGGAACGGTTCCCACATAACAGCCCATGTCGAGAGCTATATGCCTAAATTGGGAGGGACACAAGGGACAAGACTCCCTGGGTTCATAGCCTAGATGCCTAAGGATGCAGTGTAGAACTTCCTTAGATCCCTTTGGAGATAAAATCTGATCTAATACTTGGGAGAGGAAGTGAACGTCTGAAGCATTAGTATCTAGGAGGCAGGGATCAGAGGAAGTAGATTCAGAGGTAAGGAGAATTTGGGGGCTATACTTTCAAGAAAGTCATGGTCAAGACCCAGGAGGTATAAGTCATAAGGAGAGGTAGGGGTACACGCATGGGCTACTGTTCAGTAGAGACTTCTGGCTGCACCATGACCTCAGGAGTTCAGGATGACAGCTTTCTGCCTCTAGTTGACCCTCAGCTTCCCCAGGAAAATTGTGAAAGTGGAAGCTGGTTCCAGGCAGATCAATGCTTTCAACCTAGAAGGGTTGGAGGTTGTTAGAAAGCCTTTTCCCAGGAAGCCTCACACCTGAGTCTTTAGTTTGGCGGCCGTGCTAATTGTTTTTAACTGGCCAACAGGTGCCTAGTATTTCCTCCAATTCTGAGGAAGGATAGGACAGAATAGCAAGCAAAAGTGGTCCAATATTACTTATTGCTTTGGAGAATCCCCATACAAGGTAACTAGATGTTATGGGGTCTTTGTTCTTAGAGTTCCCAAGATGGTGGTGGGCCATTCCTAAGATGGGGCAGGCTCCCCCCAAGATGGCATCTTTTTTATTCCCTGACCTGGGGTTCTTGGCCTCATGGATTCCAAGGAATGGAACCTTGGGCCATGCAATGAGTGTTATAGTTCTATTAGAAGCCGTGGGTCATAGAAGAAAACTGTGGAACCCAGTGACTAGTGTTCAGCTCAATTAGGACAAACCCAGGCACTTAGCCATGCAGGAACAATGGCGAGCCTTTAGCCCAATCAGGAGTGGCAACAGGCACCTCACTGGATCAGGAGCACAGTGGACACCCTGCCGGATCCGGAGGGGTGGAAGTCAGTGGCGGGTCTGTGACAGTAGCAAACAGCAGTGGTGGGTGGTGAGCGAAAGCTCGGCTTGAGCCGTAACAAACATGGATCGGAAGAGTGTGCAGCTGCAAGATTTAATAGAGTGAAAACAGAGATCCCATACAATGGGAGGGGACCTAAAGGGGGTTGCCGCTCCCTGCCCTAATGCCTGGGTTTATATCCCAATCATTGTCCATCCTCCTGTGCTCTCAGGCGATATTTGATTTGACTATTTCTTTACCTCTTGCTTTAGCCTAATTTGTATTTTAGTGAGTCCTCTTTACTACCTGATTGGTTGGGTGTGAGCTGAGTTACAAGCCCTGTGTTTAAAGGTAGGTGCAGTCACCTTTCCCAGCTAGGCTTAGGAATTCTTAGTCAGCCTAGGAAATCCAGCTAGGCCTGTCTCTCAATATGAAAAGCATTTCAGGAAGAAAAATGAATACATTTGAATATTTTCATTTGAAAGAGAATGATAAAGTTGAGAAATGAAAAAGTAGCAGGTAGACAGAGGACAAAGTGAATATATGAGATGAAACCAGTTACAAAGGTAGGTGTCAGATTCTTCATAGTTGGCTAGGCCAAATTAAAGTTTGCCAGGTAAATAACTGATGAAATAAAAAAAGGATCAATCTATATTAAAGATTTCTTTAGCTACAAGTGCACAAAAATTATTAGTGAATGGCTAAGTCTTTAAGGTAGCTATATGACTTGTCAAAAATCAGTCTGAACTTCTTAGTCCAGATTTGGTAAATGCCACAATCTTTCTCTTTTCTCTACTTAAAGGCTCAGCTCCCAAAAGGGTTCCATCCCTAATGTCTGAGTCAAGTTACCCCTCCTCTTTGATGTTCTCTTAGGTTTTCTTTGGCACATCTGTTAATGTACTTGCTTTACATTGCCTACTTTTGTTTCCACACATCACTCTTGCCTCCTATTCCATAATTTATTTGACAGCAAGGATTAGGTCTAACTAATTTATTTCAACAAGCCTGGAGTTTTTAAATAATTGGCATGCAGTTTTTTGAACTTAGTTCTCTCTTTTTTTTTTTTCTTTTAAGACTGAGCCTTGCTCTTTCACCCAGGCTGGTGTGTGCAGTGGCGCAATCTCACCTCACTGCAACCTCTGCTTCCCAGGTTTGAGCAATTCTCCTGCCTCAGCCTCCCGAGTAGCTGGGATTATGGGCATCCACCATCACGCCGGGCTAATTTTTGTATTTTTAGTAGAAATGGAGTTTCAACATGTTGGCCAGGCTGGTCTCGAACTCCTGACCTTGTGATCTGCCCTCTTCAGCCCCTCAAAGTGGTGGGATTACAGGCATGAGCCACCAAGCCCAACCTGAACTTAGTTCTTAGATTAAAACATATGAAATGAAAAATATCCCCTATAATAAGAATAAAATTACCAATATTTAGGTGACTCAGGATCTCCTATATAGCCCTGAGATTCCTGCTCTATGATATGTACATCTTGTATCACTCTTGAGAATTGGTCATTTGTTAGAATAACCATCCCATGTTTGGATTAGATTAGAATACATGAGATTAGATTGGTTTAGATTAGATGGTATTGTTGAAGGGAAAGAAAATTGTCCTGGGAGAATCTGACTTAATCATGCAATCTCTAAAAATAGTGCAGATATTTCTAACAAAAGACTTTCAAAGTAGAAGAAGAATTTGGTGTGATGGAGATTCTCCACTGCTGGCTTTAAAATGAAAAGAGTCATGTGGCAACGAATGTGGGTAGCCTCTCAGAACTAAGGGCAACCCCTCGTAACAGCCAATGAGGAAATGAAGGTCTTAGTTTAATTATGCCTAGTATTCCATTATTGGAATGCTAAGCATGTGGGTATCATTTCTATCCTACTACTCAAGGTCATTGCCTAGGTCTGATGGCAAAAACTCAAAAAATTGAACCACAGGCTTAAATGGATTAACAAACACAAGAAAATGAATTGGCCAAAATCAGTAAACTTGGAAGAACACTGTTAGTTTTAAATGAATATGCAGCCTAGATGACTGCTTGATTTTATTCTTATGAGACTGTGAGGAGAGAATCCGGGAACACTATGATCTTGTACATGAATGCCATTGAAGCAGCTAACTTTGTGGTAATTTGTTACACAGCAGTAAATACCAAATATCAATGTGGACCATTAGTGTCACCCACTGATATACAATCATCTAAAGATATAATCATCTTTAGTGTAAGTGAGTAACCAAAAATAAGAAAACCATGTAAGTATTAATGTATGTCTATATACCTGGAGGTTGGGTTGTGCTAAGAGGTTTATGTGATATAAAAAATATACCAACCAAATAAATGATATGACTTCTACAAAAAAAGTCTACCATATTGTAAAATCATGCCAAATTGAAGATTCAAGTTTAACAGCAAATACACACATACACACGTATGTATATATGTAGATATATACATGTAGACACACATACACACATTTATATACACACAACGAAAATATACACCCACATACATATATGTAGGGAAAAGACCTGTATATATTATTCCCATATTTTTTTCATGTATGTGTGATATGTCTGAGAACACGTGTCAGTTAATATTTGGAGAAAAATAGCAAGTGATCCCTAAAGTGATGATTCATGGGTTAGAAACCAAACTTGATCCCTAAGGGAATGAAAGGAATTTTCATGTTTCAGAAGTGGATCCTGAATTTATAAGGTTTTTAACTGGTAAATGCTTCAGTTAATTAAGAGAAAAGTAGCTGACCAATTCCTCATCACATATCTTCTCTATTGTTTTCTTTATCTCTGATTATTAGTCAAATTTTCCTGTCAAATTTGAAAAAAAAAATGATTCTAACTCAACTGGCACAATTGGAAGAGTTTGAAAACATTTAGAATATAATCATAATCAAAAATATCTATAAAACGAAGGAGTTTTATCTATTTTGTTTATTGATGTATTTATAAATTTTATTATAGACTCTTGCATGTAAGGTGGCTGAATATTTACTGAATGATTTAATGAATTAATGCAGAGAGAATGGAACTGTAATGAGCAGTAAAAGTGCAGATAGAGTCTTTTACTATATCATTTTTTCCCAGGATTGTAAAGTTTGTCTCATTTCATATGTCATCCAAGATATCTTTATCCAGTTTCCCAGGGTGCTAACATAGCCATGGAATTATATTTTATGTGTATAGTCTTCCATTATCTTGGCTTTTCCCCAGATGTAAATGGCCAATCTGACACCTTTCCTACATTACGGATTTTCTAGAAGCTTTGATACTTTTGGTCAGGAATAAATATTAGGGATTTTCTGTGAGTATCACTTCTAGGCTTTCCTTCCCAGATACAGGTTTTGTTTTCAAGAATAAAATCTGTTCTCAGATGATTTGCAAATAAAAGAATATTTTTTTGCCTTACTTCTTGAAGGTCCAATAATACAACTATACCTTAATGCAGTATAAAATTTATAGCATTCTTGTAGTATAGTAACATACATATAGAAAAATTAAATCACTGCAGAAGTCAATGGAAGTCAGTGAAAGGTTTTCTGAAAAGAACAAATATATTTTTTTCCCAGATAGAAACTCATCTTCTACAAGGAAGTATTAAGTCTCTCCCTGTTGTTCCTCAATTAAACAGGGACCTGAAAATTATTTTCTAATTGGAAAGGATATTAAAAAGCATATATCAACAACTTCCTATTGCTTTACTAGTAAGAATAGGGATAATTTCAGAACATACAAAGTATAAATCTCAAGATAAAACTTAACAACGATAAGATTCTTTTTAAATATGGAAAGCATTACAAAAACATAAGTGACTGATCCTTAATATCTGCTGCATTACAATTTGAACCCATAGGTTCTGTCAGTAACAGCAAACAAGCCAGACTGTGAATTCTTGCAGTGGTAATTTCAACACTAAGCAATCTTGCACATGACTCATAAATCATTTCCAAAATCCACCGCATGCAGACACACAGAAAACATGACAAGAAATTCTAAACTGAAACTAACCATACTGTCAATATCTCTCCCACATGCTGCTCTTATATGTATGGATGCAAGTACACGCCTCAGGAAGTACAACAAGAGCATGAAGTACTTTAATGAAAACAGCAAGATATCTACCCAATCTTAGCTGAGCTTAAGTTTTGGAAATAACTTCAGTAATTTTTTATGAGCTTGAACAATGAAACTTAATAGTCAATCCATTAATTGCATACAAATTACACATCTTTTTTTAACAAGAAAGAAAATCATATTTTAATACAATTAACATTGTATTTAAATTTTAAGAATTGAGAAGCATTATGTTAACTAATATTTAAAATAAAACAGCTTTGTTTAGAATATAGAATTTATTCCTACAGAATAACAGCAAATGACATTTGTCAAAATTTCTTTTTTATTGTGTTTTAATCTCTCTAAATAATTATAACTTGGTATAATGGATCTTCAACTTATAGCAGCATAGATTGTAACAGCCCTGTGCAGTTGAAATGTAAATAATATGTGTGCCTTTTCTCCCCACGTTTTTCTCCCATAACCATCTGACATTTTGTAAATAATAAAAATATGCTATCAAATAAAAAGCACACTTAGTAGCATGGAAGGTAAAGCAAAAGTGGAATAAGAAACTTCACTTGAGCAATCAATACAACATTTAATTTTTGCTTACTCTATTGGGATGCTTTAGTATGTTTTAATGATTCCAAATATCCAGGATTACAACCTCATAAACAGGATTTTTGCCTTGTTGTTTAATATTCATCTTATGTGAAATATGAAGAGCCATCTGAATAATCAGTGAATTTGCTTCTACAGGGAGGAAAGGGCTTGAGGAATGAAAATGGTGTTTCAAATGCAGAACCATTTCCCTACTATATGTAAAATATAGGTCTCTATTATATTTTATTAAGTGATGCATACATATTATCTAAGATTCATTTCTGACATTCAGAGCCATCTTTACAGTTTGATTTGGACTAGTGTTAATTGTATATGCTTTCAATAAACATTATTTAGCATCAGTAAAAAAAATAAGTTGATCAAAGTTACTATATGTCATTCACATGCTTATACTTTAATTCTAGCCGAAAAAATCAAAACATATCTGTCATACTTCTAGTATCGGTCAAATGATAACTTTCTAAATTGTGTCGTTGAGCTGAAGACCCGCTTCTCTGGTCACTTGAGACTTACTATTAGTGTCACGTCTAGTATATAGTTCTCTAAAACTGGACCATGAAAAGGTAGACTACTACAATGGTTGAACAACATGAAACCATTTACCTTGTGATATTTTGCAAAAGTTAATTACAATGCCAAAGAAGAAACTTAAATAGAAAAGCTCTAAGTAATCAGAAGGAAAGAATAATTAATTTGTAGAGGGGAAAATGAAAGGGATATGAACATAGGAGAAAAAATTAAAAAAACAAGAGCTAGATTTTATACACACATAAATCCACAAATGTGTGGTAATTAATTTGGGAGAGGGAAATAAATGACCAGATATTATGTTATGATAGAATGCTGGATATTGTGAAATCAACAGTTCCTTTGAATACAGGTAGTCCTTTAAATTGAACCATCAGATGCATTTTGATAGATCATTAATAGATTTACTTTAAATGTAACATCTTCCAATGAATATGTTGATTTTTGTTTTTCAATTCATTTTGTAAGTTGTGTCAGAATAAAGAAGACTACTCAATGGGTAGCCTTTCTGAGAAACATCATCCGGAAACTCCATCTCGCCTTGAAGAGGAAACCAACTATATAACTTGCTTTTGTTGAAAAATAGCATTTACATGAACAAATTTTGGGGAATATATAAATGCAATAGAAAGTCAGATGCACAAAAACAGAACCAGAGTCGGTGCTAAATATATATATATGTATAGTTATGGTATATGTTATTATATTTAATTTTATATAATACATACAATATAATTATGTATAGCATATATAATTATATATTTTTATATATTTATAATGTATATACAATCATACTTCAATACATACAATTGTATATTTATATATTGATATATATGATTGTATATACATAATTATAAAATATACAGTTATAAATACATAATCATAAGATTGTATATACATTATAACATATATGAGAATATATAATTATATATATGCTATACATAATCATATCTGTATATATAATTATATACTATGTAATCCATGGACTATATGACCTTGAATTAACAAAAAACAAACACTAGTGAATAAATATAATTTGAGTTCAAATTGTTTCATTGGCAGATCCTACTTCTTAGTAAATATGTCCACATGAATAACTCAAAATAATTCTACTTTTCTACATAGGACTCTCCTCACCCACATTTGTATCTTTTGCTGTTGCTACTGTGCTACGAACATCTCAAAGGGCAAGCTCCTGGTAAATTTATCATTGATTTGCAATACCTATCACAGTAATTGGCACAGGTGGATATAGTCAGATTTATTTTTAAATACTTTGAAATTGTTTGATGACATGTAAAAAGCTGTATATATTTAATGTATACAGGTTGATGCATTTGGGGATACGTATACACTCAAGAAACTATTGCCACTATCGAGGTCATAAAATTTAATTGAACTGAGTTTCAAGAGATAACAGCTAGTTACAGTTACTGATGTGATAGAGAAGAATAATTAAGAGAAAAATGCCTATGCCAAGATTTTTCACTCATTAATCTTCCAAACTTACTCATGTTTCCCTGTGTATGAGTTTAATTTATAATAAATACAGATTTTCTAAACTTATTTAAGGTGAATATTTAATAAAATGATACGTTTTAATATTTATATAGTTTTGAGATAAATTCACGTACATAAAATTCACTATTTTATTTTAGAGTGTATAACTGAGCGTTTTGTAGTATTTTAAAAATGTTTTACAGTCAATGCTACTATATATTTCTAGAACGTTTCCATCACCCCCAAAAGTAAGGTTGGATCTCCAGCTTCCGTTTCCCCATCCTTGAGCAGCTACTAATTTACTGTCCGTGTCTACAGATTTGCCTATCCTAGACATTGCATATAATCATTCAGCCTGTGACTTCTGAGTCTGGATTATTTAACTTAGCATGGTTTCCAAATTCATCCATGTTATAGCATATATCAGTACTCTATTCCATTTTATGTGGTTGAATGCTAGTCTGCTGCATTGATATATGATATTTTATTTAGCTATTCATCAAATAATGAACCTTTGGGTTGTTTCCATTGTTTGGCTGGTATGAATTATGCTGCTATGAACATTTATGAGCAAGTTTTTGTATGACTATGTGCTGTCAATTACTTATATATAATTAGGTATAGAAATGTTGTATCACAAGGTAACTCTAAGTTCTTAGATAAACAGTTTTCCAAAGTGATGGTGCCCATTTCTATTTCCACCCTCTTAGAACGTATGAAGATTCCAATTTCTCTACATTCTTGTCAACATTGTTTTCCATTTTGTTTGTCATTACAACTAGTCAGGTGTATTTGAAGTGCTATCTCATTGTGGTTTTGATTTGAAGTCCTCTAATGACTGATGAGGTTGAGTGTCTTCCCCTATCCTTATTGGCCATTAATATACCTTCCCCTATCCTTATTGGCCGTTAATATATCTATTCAAATATTTGCTCCTTTTTAAATTCAGTTGCTTGTCTTTTCGTTCCTGAGTTAAATTTTAATTTTAATTATGAATTTGTGGTAAATCTCAATATCAATTGATAAAGTAAACATAATGGGATGAAAGATTATAAGAATAAGCTTCAGAGCAGGTATTCTTACATTCATTTTTTGTAGTCTACAATTGATCAAAAGACCTTTTATAAGAAAATAGCTTGGAAGATCCATAATTCTCTTGATAATGTGTACCTTATTAAAAATCTCCCTCAAAATGGGAGTGTTGTTTCTCTGATGGTAGTTTCCAAGTACCTAGAACCATATTGCATTACTATGTTTACTTCTAGACCAAGAAATCATTACAGATCACCTCAGACCAATGCAATATGCATATTAGGCTCTTTCTGGCCTTTATGTCTTTTTCATCAGTATTTCATCACTAATTCAATATAGTATACAGTGCTAATTCTTTGCAATAACATTTATGTGATTTTCTCTATTAAATGTTCAAAGAGAACTTGGATCTTGGCCTCCATAGTAAGGACTCTGTGATTCATGTCTCATGCTTGCGTATACATTTTCACTCTTTTATTTAAGCCCTCACTTTCTTTATCATATTTATTTACCTTTCCACTGAGCATTTACAGAGCATAAATTCTGTCCACACTTAAAATGGTAGTCCCTTGATCCCATATTCTTCTCCAACACTGTTTCATTTTTCTGCTCCCCATCACAGGAAAATATTAGTGAACTATCAGCTAGCTATAAGTGTGACCTCGATTTTATAGCTCCCTCTTTTTCTCTTGCCCATATTATCAGGGTTTTATTCCCATCATCCAAAAAAAGATGTTTTAAAGTCACTAATAAACTACTCCTTTTCAAATCCTGTAGCTAACTACTTGACATTGTATTGTGTGAAACATGACATATAGTTAGCAATTCTCTTATGTCAGAGACTTTCTATTCTTTATGTTTCTGTGATAACTCATCCCCTTTCCTTGCTAACCTTCCTCAATGTTCAGTTGGCCAGTTCTTTCAATTATTTTCTATATATTCTTCCTTAAACTAATGTTTTATTTCTTCATTATGCTTACTTTTATCTGAAATATTTTATAAAAGAATTGATTATTTTGCTTCCAGGTCAACTTTCACTAGTGATATAGGGAATACATATAAATGTGCCGAGACCAGCTCAGACGGGGAGACCCCAGCCCAGCTGTGCTAGAGGAATTAAAGACACACACACAGAAATACAGAGGCGTGGAGTGGGAAATCAGGGGTCTCACAGCCTTCAGAGCTGAGAGCCTCAAACAGAGATTTACTCACGTATTTATTGACAGCAAAGCAGTGATAAGCATCGTTTTTATAGACTGTAGATTAACTAAAAGTATTCCTTATGGGAAATAAAGGGATGGGTTTGGCTAGTTATCTGTAGCAGGAGCATGTCCTTAAGGAACAGATCGCTCATGCTATTGTTTGTGGTTTAAGAATGCCTTTAAGTGGTTTTCTGCCCTGGGCGGGCCAGGTGTTCATTGCCCTCATACCGGTAAACCCACAAGCTTCCAGTGTGGACATCATGGCCAACATGAACATGTCACAGTGCTGCAGAGGTTTTGTTTATGGCCAGTTTTGGGGCCAGTTTATGGCCAGATTTTGGGGGGCCTGTTCCCAACATAATTATATCTATATAAAGTATATGCTTGGTTGGAAGCTTTGTGGAGCTCATCATTCAAGATTCTTTCCCATAGTCATCCATGAGAGTATTATACATAGATAAAGTCCCAAAATAACACTCAATCTAAATTTTGAAGAGTCAGCTCAGTGAGTGTGAGAGGACTGAATCTACCTTACTTGAAAGCTCAAAAGTTATCCTGCCAATGTTTTATATAACATATAGTAAAAGAAGACTCCATACCCCTGGATCTGGACACAGGCTGTTTCTTATAGCAAAAGTAGCAGTCAGAGTAGTATCTTAGTGCTGCTTCCTTATATCTCAATCCTCACAGGGCCGCTCAAATAAAGGTGGTTTTGTGTTGCCTAAGCATATGATTCTGAATTTTAGAAGACTGAGTTTTTTATAGTCTGTTTATATATGTTCTCATCCTTTCTCCAAAATAAAAGATTACTTACTAAGCAAATTTCCTCTGAGCAATTGGTTTATTTCGTGGAATGTAAGTATAAGTCTCCAGAAAAGGGAGGGAGCTAGTTATTATATTTCCAAATCTTTTCAGAGGTTTCTGTATTTAGGCAGACACTATCTCCATCTTCTAAGATACATTTGGTATTCAAACATGCCCTTTGTTTAAAAGACCTCGACTACACAGAAAAGTGAAATAGCCAAAGGAAATTTTTTCCCAATCAATTAATTCCTGGTTTCCACAAGGTTCAAGTCCTTGGTGAAATTCCACATGTTATCACTTCATTGGGCTCTCTGATTAATCTAACACCAATTAATATAAAATCCACTTGGTTTCTGTTTGTAGCACCTAATTAAAGTTACTGTCAGTAAGACTTTGGGCATAGAAAGCGACCAACCTGCGGTATTGCACTTAAGTATGCTTCTCAGGACCCTGATCTAACTAGACAAACAAATCATGTTTTTTGGCTATTTTATTTTTATTAGAAAGTCAGGTGGCTTTACTTTTTAGTATGTTGACTATTCTACCTATTTTAAGCATTACTGAAGATACAGCAGCATACATTAGCACTGATTCTGTCTTGGTTTCCAAGAAGGAATTCTAGGAGAATTCAATCATCTGTAGGAACCCTGAGCAATGAGCTGAAGCTAATCTTATTGTGTCCTAGTGCTAAGATAATGTCATTGATCACTACAGGTAAAGTTAGGGGCACATTTGTGTCACCTTTTTAATTGAATCACTAACATGATAGGTAAAATTTCCCACATGATATGCCTAAATAATGAGTTGATTTTCTCTCCAGGAAGCTCACCTGAGTAACTGAAGGAAACCTTATTTTAGAGAGAGCTCTGTAGTCATCGAAGTAATATATGAATTACCAGTGGTGTTTCCTTAAATATTCTCATAGCCAAGCCTAAGGTACAAGTCACCATGTTATTGAGAAGGCAGGACAATACCTGGCCTCCACATAAGAAGTATACGTCAAATGCACAGATGTTGTCTCTGAAAACAATTATTGTTTATACTTTTGGAACCAGTCAGTGGAGCATATATCAATAAGGGGCAAAAGTTGACAGTGGCTTCAATGTGAAATGTTACGGAGCATGCTAGCTGGTTGGGGAGACTTAGGGTTCTCAGGTCAGTCTGAGTAACTGAGTCTAATTCTTGTTTTGGGAGAAAGTGCCTGAGGAAAATCAGTCCAGTGGATCCTGTTTGTTGACCTCAACAGTAGGGTGATATTCCTCATTCGAATAGAATCAATACAAGGAAGCATCTAGAGATGTTATGCCTAAGACTTGAAAAAGCTGCGGACATCTACTGTGGTCTCATTATCAGACCTGACTAATGAGATAGAATACTCAGCAATAGATTAAACTCAGATGCACCATGAGACTTTGAGAAAGTTTCATGAAGGCATCTTCCTGTGGGATGAAGCCTTCGGGGACAGATATAAAATATAGAAATTACTAATACTATCCATACTCCCACATACCCCTTCCAGGAATCTAATGCAATCCCTTCCCAGACACCTTGGGATTCTCTCTCCAATTGCCTGAAATCTGGATGCTCTATCACAAGAAGGACACCTTATATCAGTGATCCCCTAATATCAACAAACAGTTTTATCTGGAAGAGTCAAGGGCAAGAGGGAAACATCATTTTTAAAAAACTTGATTATGATTAAGTTGGAATCTCTAAAGGCTCCTCTTTTCTAGGATGCCATCCAGAAAGTTTGCCCAGCAGAAGGTGTGGATGAAGTTAGAAGAAAGAATGGTGCTCAGGAAGGCCAAGAAAAATCTTCAAACTCTAATGCTGGTCTATGTAGCTCCTATAATTTCCCACCCTCTTGTATCTGCCATTATTCTTTAAGAAACATAAGTGACACCATTTTTTTGTTTTTGTTTTTGGAGAACAGTTGCACTTAATGACCACACTGCCTTAATAAGTGAGGTGTGTAGCCTTGGAGAAGGTGAAAGCAAAGGAGTCAGATAATTGGTTCATTGTTGAGAAACTTTTCCACAAATGCAGATAGCCAGGAAACCTAAACACATAGTATGGATTTTCCCAAAGTCAAAATGCAACAGTGGTGAAGCACTAACTGTGGTATGACCAGAGTTAGCTTATCAGAAACCTGAAAAAGTCAAAACATAACAGTGGTAAAGCAGCACAAATAGCTTCAACATAGAGGTAAGTCTGATATCGTAGTTAACCCAGTTGGGTGAGCAGGGAACCACAATCTATATAATGTAGTCTCCCCCATCAAAGGACAAACAGGTCCCTCAATTTTCTTCTTTAGTTTGCTTTCTGTTGCTTATAACAGAATGCCTGAAACTAGATAATTTCTTAAGAAAATAAGCTTATTTCTTACAGTTATAGAGGCTGAGAAGTTTGAGGTCAAGAGGTCAAATCTGGTAAGTGTCTTTTTGCTGATGAGTACTCTGCAGAGTCCCTACAGTACAGGGATTCACATGGTGAGAGGCTTGGACAGTCTGGTTCAGTCTCTCTTCCCCTTCTTACACAGCTATCAGTCCCACTCCCATGATAAACTACTAATCCATGAACTCATTATTTCATTAGTCTCTGAATGGATTAACCCAGTCGTGACGGCTGAGCCCTCATCAATCACCTCTTAATGGCCCTGCCACCTTGATTACTAAATTTCTACATGGGTATTGGAGGTAACAATATTCAAATTATATCATCTTACCCTGGGCCACCCAAAACTCATATCCTTCTCTCATACAAATGCATTTATTCCAAACCCATAGCCCTGAAGTCTCAACTTGTTTCATCACCAACTCAACAGCCCACAGTCCAGAGTCTCATCTGTGAGCCTGTGAAATCAAAACATCTTATTTACCTCCAGGATACAATGGTTGTACAGGCATAAGGTAGACATCCTTATTCCAAAATAAAGAAATAGGCAAAAAGAAAGATAATAGGCCCCAAGCAAATCCAAAACCCGGTAGGACATAAATTAAATCTTAAAGCTGGAAATAATATATTTGACACTGTGTACCACCTCCTGGATATACTGGGGTGGGGATTAGGCTCCCAAGGCCTCAGGCAGTCCCACCCCTATGGCTTTGCTGGGCAAAGTGCATATGTCTACTCACAAGTGTTGAAGTCCAGTGCCTGAAGTTTTCCCAGGCAAGTCTGGCATGCTGCCAGTGATTCCACAGTCCCGTGGTTCCAGTGGCAGTCCCATTCCCAGGGCTCGTAGGCTTTGCCTTAGTAGGGACTCACTGTGGTGGCCTCAAATAATTAAATTTGTACCCTGAAGGAAAAAAAATTATGTTGTTTGGACCATGCATCATTTTCCATTCTATTTGCCACATTACAGTTAGTCTCATTCAAATGCAAAAGAGGCTGCCCTTTAAGCATAAAATGAAAACCTAAAGGTAATTTCAGAGCTTCAAAATGAGCAAAAAAATAACCCACACACTAAGTACCTACTATCATCTCCCAAAGATCATCTCTCCAGTTATGGACCAGTTTAAAATCACACTATTGCAAACATGAACACAAACGGAAGGCAAATTATTATGGTCACATACAGGTAAAAGAACAAAGGATGAAGAACAAAGAAATAAACAATATTCATAGATAAACTATAGAGAGATGACAATGACATTTACATAGTAGCAAGTGTTCGTTTTAAATATATATATACTCACACACCTATAAATATATATATATATACATGAATATAACTTGATGATTTTATTTCTGAAAATGTGGATGCATAGCAAATAATTTGAAAAAATAATTAAAACATATTTAATTTTCCCAGCCATCCAGATTCTGTCTTTTATTGAATGCAATGGAGAGTAACATGAATACTTTCAGAATGAGATAAATATAGGTAATGCATTTAATAACATGTACTGTCTTAAACATCAACTGTTATAAAAATTAACTGGGCTTCATAGAAAATAAGCTATGTTACTAATACAAACATGTTCTCTTATCTCTTTGTTAAAAACTTTCCATTTTTTCCAAATATTTGACATTTAGAAATGTTATTTTTATTGTCTTACTTTGTCATTTACGATTATGATGCATACACTACTTAATTTTCTATTCAGTAGGAAAGCCCATTCTTCAATAGAACATTAATATATAATAGCCTAAGAGAGAAAAATCAGGTATTTAAACCACCTGTCTGAATTATAAATGAAAATGATGTGTTACAAGAAATAGGCCTAATGTTTTATAGCACAGCATGTAAGTTAGCTTGAAAAATGGTGTTATACCTAGAAAAAAATTATCATGAATTGTAAAAATATACTATTAATATCCTACTGCAGGTAATGTGTTTCAACTTTAGTACTAGAAAATATACCATAAAAAGTGAAACTTTGCTATATCACCACAGGAATTAATATACTTGCAATGAAAATGTAATTTCTAAACAGTCAAATGTGTGAGGCTTTGAGGGGATTATTTTCGTTATACATATATATAGCTTACCTTTCAGAAAATAAAGGCATTTTTTTAAATGTGCACAATTTTAAAGTTTAGCAAATACAATTTTTCTTGGTCAGTATCTTGAAAGAAATCTTATGGTCATGTATAGTTTATATGACACTAGATATAGACATTTACTAATAAGAAAAAGTGAGGGCTTTCTTCTATTTATTTTTAATTCTTCATAATTAATTTTTATGATTCTATATGTGTATTCAATCTCTGGAACCTTGATAAATAGCTTGAGACCTTTTAAAAAACATACTGCTGGAGGAATTGTAAAATCTGACTACTTAGCGTTCTCCTGAATTATGAAACTAAACAATTTCAGTAGGGCTTCAAAGCATTATTTGACTAAGTCTTGTTCAACTTCTCTTTCTTCAGTGCAATTTAGGAGATACTTGGTTTGGATATAAACGTGTCCCTAAAGAAATTATTTACTTACCCTGATTATCATTAACCTTCAATTGCCATTATGTTATTCAGTAGCATGAGCTTAAATTAACATAATATGTCAGTGAATATGGCATTTTATTCTAATTTTTTAAATTGTAATGCATCAGACTTTGGTATAGGGCAGTTTTAAAGAATACCCCAAAATAGGGAATGAATGAAAGTGATTATTTGAGTTTACTTGAGAAAATGTTTGAGATCATCTGGAACCTAAAGAACACTCATGAAAACAAATGAGCTAGGTAATAAATGCTGAAAAATTTGGGAAACGAACAAAAATATTGTTCATTTTTTAAAACCAATGTAACCCTGATATCAGAAATTAACAAATTAAATTAAACACATTTATTAAAAACATGTAAAAATGAGGGACAAAAAGTAAATTTACAGAAATACATGACATAAAAATATACACACAAAAATTCTTACTATAAAACAGTGATTCAAATTCAATCATATATTTCACATATAATTAACAAAAATGATGTAGATTTATTCTGAGATAGAAAGGATGCTTTATTAATAGGTAATGTCTATGAAATAAACAAAATCAGTCGTTCAAGCAAGAAGATAAATACATTTCAAGGAGAGACTCAGTAAAATTTAATATCAGCTTCCAATTTAAAATAAACTTTAACATGGAAATATAATGGTGATTCATAATAAATATATCTCAAGAGAATATTCAATAAGGCTTTCTTCTTTAAATTATGAAGAGAAAGATTTTCAGTAACATTATTATAATTTGGTATTATTGGAAATGGGCAGAATAATTTATAAACAGTAATAGAAGAGTCATAACTACTGAAACAAGAAAGGTTACCAATTTTGACTATACAAAACATAAAATGATGCACTTTTTAATTTTATTAATTTTTACATTATATATTATATATATATAGAGAGAGAGAGAGAGAGAAAGAGAGAGAGAGATAGAGCCTCTCTGGATTACAGGCATATGCCACCATGCCAGGCAAATTTTTTGTATTTTTAGTAGAGACAGGGTTTTGCCATGTTGGCCAGGCTGGTCTTGAACTCCTCGCCTCAAATGATCTGCCCACTTCGGCCTCCCAAAGTGCTGGGATTACAGGCATGAGCCACTGTGCCTGGCTTTATTTTATTTTTAATTGATGAGGAATAATTGCATGTATCTATGGAGTACAATGTGGTGTTTCAATACTTATGTACACTGTGAAATGATAAAATCAGACTAGCATATCTATCATCTCAAATATTTATCATTTATTTTGATGAGAACATTTAAAATCCTATTCTTTAGCTGTTTTGAAATATATAACATATTATTACTAATTGTAATCAAATAGCTTTGCAATAGATCATCAGAACTTACTAACTTATCTAACTGAATCTTTGTACTCTTTGACTTATGTCTCTTCTTTCTCCATCCACCCCTCACATCAGCCTCTTGTTACCACCATTTTACTCTCAGCTTCATGACTTTCACTTTTTTAGATTCCACATATGAATGAGATCACATGGCATTATTATCTCTGTGCCTGGTATATTTCACTTAGCTTGTTTTTTGTTACAACCATTTTGCAAAACAATAAGGAGGTTCATCACAAACCTAAAAACTGAATTACCATATGTTCCAGCAATCCTGCTTCTGGGTATATATCCAAAGGAATTAAATCAGTATGTTGAAGAGTTATTTGTATTCCCATGTTCATTGCAGCCTATCCACAATAGCCAAGACATGAAAACAATTGAAGGGCCCACCAATGTATTCAGGAATTTAAGAAAATGGTAACATTTTAAAATCTACTTTTTCTAATAATAACTAAGATAAATATATTCAAATAAACTCAAATAGCATATAAGGTAACTACACTAATTTGAGTTTGTCTGCACATATTACAAGTGTCATCATTCACAGTCTACATCTCACTGCTTCTAATAACAGTTCCTCATCCTATGGCTGTAAGAATAGAGTAGTAATCTTAGCAGGGCCAACAAAAAAGTCCCCTTTGCCTGCTGAAATATAGTTTATAGTCAGAAAGTGAATATCTCCTATCCAAGGTAAACAAAGAGGACTTTCTGTAATATTTTGAATATAGTAACATAAATGACGATTGTATGATGTCAACCTGAACCACCTATGTTCACATGCTCATTATTGGGAAAATGTCCTTCTGCAGTAGAAAAAGCAAGACAGACAGAAAAGTAGAGGGAAATAATGGAGCAGGAGTAGGATTGAAAAAGAAAAAGAGGAGAGAGTGAACAATCTAGCCAGTGGAGTTCAAAATCCCAATTTTAAAAAACATGGACTTTGGATATGCTCTGGTGCCTAACGTTTCTTTTATCCTGTAACTTAGCTCAAGATTTCCCATTAAATTATCCTCTGTTTTATTTATTTATTTATTTTTGTGTTAATAGCTGAATTGCTTTTATTCCAATTGTTACTGTCGAGTCCTGGAACATTCTACACACGCTGAAATGAGACAGAAAAATAAAGAGAAAGGGAGAGAGAAAGAGATCATAAACAATTTTTTTATCATATACCTGTGTTTTATTGTTAAAAATGAAAACAAGTTATAAAATACAATGTAGAAAAATGTATATGAATAAAATAGCCATGAGGATGATTCAAAACAATTAAGGTGGAGTTTACATCTAAAGTATGAAGCAGGAAAATGGATTTGCAAGTTAACATGAACTTTCCGTTTTATATCTTCTTAAGTTATGTGGTGAAAACATGGATGTTTAATGTTATTCTCCAAAGCTACGGAGCTAAATAATTTTTTTGAAAAACCGGAAAAATATACAAAACATTAAAACAGTATTTTAATATACCTAAGAATACATTTGCTAAGAGAAACACCTAAGAAAAATAACACTGAATGACTGGGGTAGGGATTCTGTGATTTGAGTAAACTGTGTGATAGTTCTCAACTTTCAGATATTCTGGACCTGAATGATACAACTTTTAAAGCTTTTTCTGCCCATATATGTGCACAATGCAGGAATTTGAGCTGCTTTTGAATAAAAGCCAAAAGATACCGGAGGGGAGTAAACCACAAAACACACCGCAAGATCGTTGGTATTTCCAACTTTTCCTCTCACAAATTTCCTTCTACAATTTTCTTTTCACACCTCTCAGATAGCTCTCCATAAATTCTGCCCAGGAACTTTAGTTGAAGTTATTGACAGAGATAGAATTGGATTTTTTCCCATTGTAGTGGTTTAAATACGCTATTCTCTGGTGACTGATAATGATGAACAAAAACTTTGTTTCCTCATCTGTTCATTCACAGTTGAGACCAGACAAGGCATCCATGCTTTACTTTCTTGTATCAAGTTGCATACACTTGCTATAGACTAGATTTTTTAAAACCGTAATGAAGAAAATCCATTCCTTCACCTCCTTTTAGTGACAGTGTCCAAGTCTTATTGTGCAGCTGTGTAACTCAATAGACCAACATTAATCTGCTGAAATAGATAAAATTTTTCAAACTCTTAATAAAAGAATGAATGCAAGTATAAAATAGGATTTTGAAAACTTCTACCTAACAGGGAGAGCACCTCTAATCATTATGTATCTGTAAATATCATCGTTACATTAGTTAGCATTGATTTATTCATTAATTGTACATATATATATGCTAAATGTTACAAGGGGAAAATAAAGTATCTCATACTTTCTGCTCTGACCGATTTGGAGATATGATGTGAATAAGATTCAAGCAATATATATGTCAGTGTTATAAGAATATAATTATTCAAGTTATTCTTAGTTAATTTTAACTAATTTAGCTTAAAGTGATGATATTTTAAATGATTTTAAAATAAGATACTGCTAAACTTCTAGGACACAGTTATCTACCAATATGATTGATGATATAATAGGTGCACTAGGACTAAGAACATCCAAAGCAGCATTTGCATATTGTTAACAACTTCATTTTATCAAGTAACTAGTTTTTCTGATGCATAGTGGAAAATAATATTTTAGCTAAATTTGTGCTTTTCAACTAGTACTTTGTGTACCATATAGATATATTAGAAATAACATCTCAGAGATCATAACAGGATCTCAGCTAAACCCAATATTAAATTTGATTTACAGAAGAAAGATTTATCTAATCCACTAGAAATTTTATCTTTACATGACAACCTTTTTTTTCCCCCTCTTGGTTCCTGTTCTCATCTACAATGCTTTTCCAGGAGGCTTGAGGATTGTGGGCTATTTTGTGGCATGGCACACTCATTTTCAATGGTATCTTCATGTCAAGAATGGAAGGAAACACAGCTACGCAGTGTAAAAACCGTACCTTCTCAGATCCCACTTCCTGAGCCTTTTACAATGTCATATTTGCCTTTCTGCCTCTCAGAAAGCAGAGCATTTTTATTTTCAACTCAACTGCTCATTTTTCAATTTCTACATCCAACTCAGCCAACCAACTTGTGACCCTGTCTGCTGCTGACAGCTGGGTTACACTGTTGAGAATTTATTTCAGGGAGTTTGAAACTTTTCCCTTATCTGATTTGCTGATTTTAGTTAAACATGAAAAGATGTCTTATGAAATCTGATGCCAAATTCTCAGATGCCAGTATTTAAGAATTCACTTGGAACTCCATTGTTATTGATAGCATTGATTTATCACTATGCAGACTTTTTGTGTGTAGAAATTGAAAGAAATATGAAAGCATTTTATGTATTACGGTACCTGTAGTCTTTTGCTTTAGGCATAGAAGATTGGGGAACTCCCATGAAAACAGAACTAAAGTTTATACTTTGCACTTTCAAAAGAAGTCAAATGTGATTCAAAGTAGTTTGCATATTATATAGTTATTAATAATCATTAAAGGTAAAGCATGTTTATATAATACATTTTAGAAGATACAGGAGAATTTAATGTTCATAACTAGCCATTTTTACTCATGTTTTTAGTTTACACATTTTTCAATTCCTACTAGTCAACAATTAAAATCTGATGTAAAAAATAAAATAACATAAAAAATAAAATTCCACATTTCCAGTATAATTATTTGAGATAAAATAAGCAGGGATGAGGAGAAAGTACCACCACCATAGTAACATCAAAATTTATCAAATAAAGCCATTTTCCAAATTCCCTACTATTTCCTAAAGAGCAAAAACAGAACATGGTTCTTTGTGTACTATAGTCACTTATACTGACTGTGTCTTATTTTATATTCTATCTACTTTTTTTTTTTTTTTTTGAGATGGAGTCTCACCTTGTTGCCCAGGCTGGAGTGCAGTGGTGCGATCTCGGCTCACTGCAGCCTCCACGTCCCAGGATCAAGTGATACTCCTGTCTCAGCCTCCCGAGTAGCTGAGACTACAGGCATCTACCACCATATCTGGCTGATTTTTTGTATTTTTAGTAGAGACGGGGTTTCACCATATTGGACAGACTGGTCTTGATCTCCTGACCTCAGGTGATCAACCCGCCTCCATTTACAATTACGGTTTCTGTCCATATTATGTTCCGAAAATCTCCTTTGCACAAATTTAATTATTCAATGTAATTTTTTGAATATTCACTGTGTCAGTTACTGATACTAAAACACAAACAATCTACTTCCAGTCCTCAAGGAGCTTATATAACAGAAGTGGATGAAGAAAAATACAATAGCACATTTCTATCATTACTATTATTATATAAATGAAAATGAAAGGTGATTTCATAATAAATGGTTGTTTATAGAATAAAAATATTAGGCATACCTAGCAGAATTGGTATGGAAATGAATCTGGACGGAAGAGCAGGTTCAGATCATGGGGGACTGGTATATCATGCTAAGGAGTTTAAAATATTACCTGTGATGAAGTGAACCCCTGATATACTTTTTATAATAAGTAAATAGTATGAAAATAACTTTGAAATTGTTAAGAAGAGTCTACCTAATGACAGAGTGGAAGTCAGATACATGGCTTAAACTTCTGCACTACAAGCAGATACGGTGTTTAGAAGACTGGAATATCATTGCTAGAATCCAGAACATAATGGGTGAACATGACTTGTGTTTCTTTGGCTTGAACACCGAGCTAATGGTGATTTTCAATATAGTAATGGATTTTGAAGATGAGTTAGTATGTAATAAAATGTAATTCATTTGGATACATGTGAGACACCCACAAATAGTCATTAATGAATTTTGATATGTGGACATTAAATGTAGGGCAGAAGACAGGAATGGAGTTAAGATTAGATGTTACAATTTTAATGTAGCATTTGAGTTGACTGAAGTAAGTATACGTGTGTGTGTGTATACATAAAATGAGAAGAAAAGAGAAGAATCTAAGAAAGACACCAAGCTTTAAGCTAAAAATAAGGATAAAGGTCTTTGCAAAAAAGTGAAAAAATAGTGTTCAAGAAAACAAACTAAGAACAAAGGCAAGGAGAATTCCAGAGACAATGTTAAAGATATTTTAAAGAAAACTGTAGTCACTAATTGGAAATGTTGCAGGGGATATAATTAATGTGACCACTGAACATATTAATTATTTTTAATAGGAGGCTGTTAATAACTTTTGTGTCTATGATTACAATGTTCTGAGGGCAGAAGCCAAATTCTAGTGCAATTGAAGGACTAATTTTGGGTAAGCGATTAAAAATGCAAATGTAGACTACCCTATATATTTATTTTTTTGAAAGGAAGAGGCTAAAGATGTTAGCTAAATGAAAATACAGTGTAAGGAAAGGGTATTTTAGGTTAAAAAAACCTGAATGTGTTTGAAAGACACAGCAAAAAGTCATTTGAAAGAACAAGTTCAGCATTAGTAAAAAAACATTTTTATGAAAAAAATTTTGAATTTTTTATGGGAGTATTGATGATAGGGGAAATAGCACAGTGGTAGGTATTACTCTTTTTGCTTGAAACCTAAAGAAAAAATGTACTTCTCTGAGATGGTAGGAGAGAGGTAAGGTGGAGTTGACCCAGGATCATGTAAGACATTTTGTGTGGGAATATGAAGACCCCAGGACTGGAATTAGATGGTGTTTGTCTTTTAGTATCAGTAACTGACACAGTAAATATTCAAAAAACTAAATTGAATAATTAAATTTTGTACAGAGGAGACTTTTGGAACATAATAAATCTAAATAGTGTATACAAACTATTTCCATATATGTGTGGCTTTCTCCCATATGTCTTAGTAGCCATAAGTGTTGAAGCAGACACAACACACAATAATGCAGTTATAGACTGGAGTGGAGAAAAAGATTATGGAATGATATTATTACTGATGCCTTTAAAAGAATAGTTGAAAATATGCTTCATGAGACTTAGTTTGGATTCATAAGAAAAATGTAGAGGAACAGTGGTTATATACTAGGATTAGAAAAAATCTTAGAAACAGGGGTATCATTAAAACAAAAATGAAAAAATACTTTTTATCATTTAGAGGAAGAAGTACGCATGGTTCAGGGTGCACATAATAGGTTGTTGGAAGTTTGCAATTGTGTATTTTTAAGCACTTCAAATATGGCCAAGGGTCAAAATGAAGTATTGAAATAGAGTAGCAGAATTAGAAGAGAAATGAAAAACATTGGAAGGTAAAATTTCCAAGGACTCCTATCTTTTGTATTTTACTTTATAGTTAGCATGTTTTCTGAAGTTGCTTTGGATTACAATGGTGGTAGAAGTGTAAATATTAGGAGGCACATGCAAACGTTTTCAATAACAGGTTGATAGCCTATGGGCAACATCAGATGGTAATAGTCAAACATCAAAAACAAAAATTAAAATACACAAAAAAGTATTAATTATAAGATCAAAGATGTCATTAGGATTAAATTGGTTTGGCTGTAAACTCCACCTTCACCATTTGATGATTATGAAACCCTAAATGAATAATCCTCTCTGAATCCAAAATATATCTTAACCATCAGGAAAATTTCTACACAAACAAAATTGTGTCTTTTTCCTAAGGGTCATAAATAAAGTATAACAAAGACAAAGAAACTCTCAACTCAAACAATTTTGGATTATGATATCTACTTTAATATAATAGTATGAATATGTATAAAATCTAGGAAAACAATGTCCTTCCTTGTGGAGGTACATTAAATGGCATTCATATTTCTGGAATTACTTATAAAAATTATACATAACTAAAACATTTTGTATATTTTCATTCCTTTTAAGACATTTATAATCCATATAGAAGGAAGAAAATAGAAGAGCAGAAATCAAGAAAAAAATACAGTAATTGGATATTAGAGACAATATTAAAAAGCAGAAGTTTGTTGATTAAACTGGCTTGTTACATGTAAACAATAGTTACAATTCAATATATTTTAAGAGTTGAACAATTAAATAGGCATATAATATGATACAGAACAAATATATGATAAAATTCAACATCTAATAATAGGAATAATAATTTGATAAATAATAATAGAAATAAACTTTCTTAAACTGATAAAGATTATCTACAAAAATTTTTGCAAGCATCACAGTTAATTTGAAATATTGCAATATTTACCCTTGAGATGGTGATCAATATAAATAACAATGATCACCATTTCTATTTATCAATATACTGGATATCCTAATAAGAATGATAGTAAATGATAAATGGTAATGATTAGATAGAAAAAGGTACAGCTGTTACTAATTTATAGACCACATAGTCATGAATCTAAAGTATCAAAAATAATTCATATGAAGAACTATTATAGCTAATATGTTAATCTAAAAAGTTTACTGGATATAAGGAAATATCAAAGTAACTAAATTTCTACATATCCAGAACAGATTAATAGAATTTGCCTATACACACATTTCAGACATGCTATGTCAAGAGCATCATCTACCTTTTCCAGGATTGAGTGTAGTTTCACATTACTTAAATGCCTAATAAATCCTTAGAATTAGGTTCTTCCTAAAAACCTTTGCTTTAATTCCTATTTGCCTTTCTTGTTTGACTATAAAGGACTTCACCAAAAGAGCATTTTCTTAGTGTGACCTTTTGTGATGATGTGTTATTAACTGTATATACAAAGAACAGAGAGAATTTCAGCTGATCATAAATCTTACTGAGGACATTTAAGAAACAGGCAATTGCCTTATACTACAAAGAATTTTCTGTGTCCTGTAGCTTAACATCCTCTGAGAGGCAAACCAGCATAATTAATCGGGATCAATGAATAACACTTACAGCTGGCAGTTTTTTATACAGTAGCAAAAGAGTAAAGGAATTAATCATAATATTCTCCCTACTTGATCTTTTTTTTTTTGATATCCAACTACAGTAGTGTTTTAAAAATTAAATTAAGACTAAACTAAAATATAAAAGTTCATAGTGTCTTTGGGAGCGGGAATCTTTTCTGCACTTAAATTCCATTTCTGTTTCATTGTGTGATCTCACTTGTGTGGACTTCATTTTTCTCATCTGTAAAATGGTGGGGTGTGGTGATAACCAAGACACGGGGTAGCTGGCTTAAGTTTTCATGTGTGTAAGAAGTGACTTGTGTAGTCACTAATACATAGTGTGGGATCAGTGCTGAAAAGACAGTCTTTGTGGTAATAGTAGGAGAAGGAGAAATGTTAGTAGTTACTGTGTAGCACATTCATTTCTGCTGGATGACACTGAGGTTTAAGGTCACTCTCCCTTTAATAAATTAAGGAGAAAAAAAATCGGTATTCATGGAATCATGTTAACAAAATATTTATGTATTGCTTTTTAATTTTTCTATTTTTTTTAATTTCTTAGTTGTTTAGACATTATAAAGCAGAGACCAAATGATAATGAAACCATAAAATAAGGACCAGTTCACTTCACTATAGATAAATTGGCTTTAAATCTCATTGGGTTTTCCATATGTTATTATAGGAAATGCTGGAAGCTATTACTCTGTAGTTTCACTTAATACTTTTCTCTCAAAGTCTATAGTGCTGTTTGTTCATTTAAGATAAGCAATTTAAAAGCTGTGATCTCCAATGTCCATTCTATTTCTAAAATTATGTCTGATGTCTGTATGGGGGCAGACAATATTTAAGTAACCTCTAACAACTATTTAGAAACTAAGTAAAAATCTTACAGAAGAATATACAAAGAATGATGGAAAGAAATCTGGAATCAAGAATTAAAATGTGTACTTCAGATAAAGAATTTTGCTGGAGTGAGAGAAGACAATGTTTGTAGTGTTGACTTTTGAAAACCTGTTTCCTTTAAGTAACATAAACCTAAGTAGCAAATTAAGTTTTCAAATGCAAGAATTGTAACATAAGATTGCTCAATCAATTTGATTCATGGCTTTAGAGCTATCCATTCTTTTATAAGTCTCTCTATTTGACATTTCACATGGGACATAAAATATTTTACTTATTCTTTTACAGTTATGTCGTTTGTGCTCAGAAGGCTATTACTCAGTTTCAGATATTCTTCTATTTGTTGGCACATATGCAAGCATAGACAATTCAACTACTTCACTTCATGTTATTTAATAAAGTAAATATATTTCCTCTGGTAGTAGGAATATATATTTTTAATGAAACGACATTTTTCTGTAGAAATTTTACTTGATACCTTCACCATAAACTTTCTTTTTCTGAATGAGAACTGGCAAATAGAAAAAACAGAGCTTAACAAATTACTTGAGTCTAGGACTTGATGTAAGAAACTCATAAAACAGGTTTTGATAATTTCCTTTTCTGAAATAACTTCTATGTATTTATTCTCTATTCTTAGTAAATAGGCTGATGTCTTCCTCATTTGTGTCAGATGTAACATCTTTGAAAAACGTTTCATGTCTTCTCTATACATCTGGTATGCTATAGTAAGTTGTGAGAGGAAAAATAAACAAAGCTCATTATTTTCATTACTTTAGACTTTTAGATTTTAGTTTTGCATCAAAATACATCGTTCATACTGATGTGTCTAGAGAAGCAAAACATGGCAATTACGTTGCACTATCCACTTAGAGGTACCTAAGTAATTTTGTTTGTTTGGTTTTGAGCAGTTACTAAAGCTGTTGTCTTTCATATAAGCAAGAAACACTAAGGAGATAAGCGTATTTTGTTCAGTATTATGGTAAATGATTTTAGTTCAATATTATACGAATAAATGCTTTTTCATTGCCTACAGAACTTTTCTAGAAGTTAAATATACTGCACAAAACACTATATATTACAAGTCAACAATTCATATCTGTAAAATAAACTTGATATCTGAGTCCTTACTCTTATCTATTCTTATCTAATCAATCTTTGGAGTGGGTTATATTTTCTCAGTTAAGAAAACTGCACTGCTTACTGTAGTAAACGGCAAATATGGCCACAAATTCCTCCCATCTCTGTATGCATGACCCCTTGCTACGTAGCAGGATCTTCTTACCTCGACAGTCTCAATCTTCACTTCGATTGTGTTGGTCAGATAACTTGCTTTGAACAATAAAAATATTAAACATTTTACAAAAGGAGGCTTGAGCAGAGGTTGTTCACTGGGGCTTGACTTCTTTTCCTGTGCTTCCTGAGACTACCTGTGGTTAGCCTGAGCCAGGTAACTGGAAAATTCGAAGTCACATAGAGGAGAATCATTGCACTATTTCTAATAGCCAAGTGACCACCAAATAGTGAGACCATCCAGACCATCAGCAAAGCACCTGTCTATCTTCCAGGTAACTGCAGACACAAGAGAAGGCCCCATATTAGTTACTCTAACCCAATCCAGAAACCGACTGAAAGGTTTATAGGACAAATAAAATGATTATGTTGTTTAAAATCATTCCATTGCACAGCAAACACTAAGTGATAAACTCACAAATATAAGCTGGGTGAAAAAAGATGATCTTATGAATAAGACTGAAACAAAATACTCCAAAAATATGAAACAATTTACAAGTTGGTACCTTTGCCTGACGTTTAAAACAACTAATTTAAAAAAAAATGGCATCAGGAAACAATATTCACCTAGTAATACAGACAATGTTCAAATAGTAGTGGTATACCCGACTGCAGCATTAAATTTTGTGCAGGACATGATACCGATAGTATTTTACCTGTGATCAGATAGCTGAGATGACGCAATATCAATCAAACCAAACAACAAATTTCATGTTCTTGTGCCAAATAAGCTCATTATGTTGCATGACCAGAGAGTGTAACTTTAAACTAAGCTGGCCATCTGGCAAATTCATATTTTGGTCACAAGAGGAATCATAAAAAATAGTTCAGAATACTTGTCTTTACAAAATGTTCACATTTTAAATATATCTCAGGATAATTATACTTTGTACAATGAATTATACATAATATACCTTCCCCTCTTCTTTCTCCTCTAGTTTATTTCATTGCTTTTAAAAAAATCACTTTATTCCCAAGCTTAAACCAATAATTATAATTTAAGAACCAAAAAATATTTACAACAGTTATAAAATTGCAATTGAGTTGTTACACTAATTTTGTTTAAAATCTTGCTTCTCCCATAATGTTACCTAATTGTTTCTTTAATTATCTTAGGCTTAGGGTCTCAACACGTTTGCTGGGAGAAAACACTATTTTTGTATAAACTTCTGTATACACTAAGGGGAAAAACTCCTATATTCAATTTAGAATATGTTAGAAAGATCAATTTTTTCTTTTTATTTTAATTTAACTTCTTGTCCTAGCACAAAATAGGTTAGGTAGAAATATAATGTTTGCTGACAACAACATGCAACTAATGATTTTTCCTATACCATGCTTTAATTAAATTCTACTTTAGTCTATTCTTGAGGCAAGAAAGCCATGCAGGGATTTTTACTTTTTTAAAATTTATATCCCATAGATAAGGGTCAATTTAATTCCATTCCCTGTGAAAATGGAGAAAACAATTGTCCTACTTGCAAACTCACGCAATTTGTAAACTAATTTGCCCACACTTATATTTCATGGGATTAAAATTATGGTCACTTTCAAATTCCCAGACATATAGATTCCATGATTTTGTTTTTCCTTATGTGGGTGGTTAAATATTATGGTTTGTGAGAATAACAGAAAAGCTTAAATAGTTCAAAACACTATTCTTCAGCAAAGTTGAAAATGAAATGAAACCAGATTTCTTTTTTTTTCTTTTACTTTCTGAGAAAATGTTATTTGAAAGTCAATTTTTGAGGGATTGTTTACATTTAATTTCAAAGACCACTAGTAGGGAAGAAAAATTTCCTTTTTCTTTTAATCTGCTAATACCTTTAATACACTTTCTTCTGCAAGCATTCTACCCCTTTTAACACTGTTAATGTCAAAGGGCAGAGAAAGAAAAAGGAAGTCAGTTGGAAAAATTAAAGTTTTAATAACAGGTAAAAGTATACCTTATGTATAGTAACTGGTGATGTTAATACACAAGCATTGCTTTTCTTATTTTTATAGCCCTTTTTAGTGAGTTGTTCCAGCAACTCTGTCCCTACCCCAAGCCCAACATTCCAACCAGACAGACTTTCCTCTCTATACTATTCCTTGATGCAAACATAAAAACCCTTTAGCTGAACTGTTACAATTCTCACTCAGCTCTTAACCAAGTTCTATAACTCTAGGTTCTTTTATCCTGAATTAATTCTCTAAGAAAAAGGCAGGCAGCAGTTTCTAAGCTCCACAAATTCCAAGGACATATGCCAGTTTATATTAATAATTCTCTTGCACTTCACTCAAGAAGTTTGAAGTCTATATAAGAGTTTCAGAAGCTCAGAAAGCATTGAGCCAAGGACAATACATGAATTTTCCCTCTTAAAAATTACCATTCTCAACCTCTCAAAGAATTATTTTCATGCCACCTCACTTGTTTGGTGGTAGAGGTGAGGGCAGGGAGGGGAAGAAGAGAAATGTTGAGCCTTTTCTATGCATGTAAATGAATAAGCACACCTCCGATTAGTTCTATAGCCTTCTTTAAAATTAACTTATTAATTTATAATGATTATTATAATGATCATGGCTTAACCACTTTGGATACATTTTTGCAATTCTTGCATAAATGTGAATAGTAAATCATTGTTAGATCACACACAGAAAGCCCTATTTGATATACTGTTGTCTAAGTAAAATGTCTAGCTCACAGTGTACGTTCAATAAATGTAAATGCAATAATCATATTACACCTGGAGCTAAAAAAAAAAGATACTGTGCAAGATAAAAAATTAGAATTTAAATTAAGATACCTGACTTCTACTTTTTGGATCTATCATCAGTTAATATAAACCTTATATAGCCAGTGTCTCAGTTTACAGATACAAATACACAAATATCCTAAATAAATTTTGCGGTAAACTTTGAGATCTCTTCAATTTAAAATGACATGTATATCTACCCAGTATATAATCAATAAAATGCAATTGTTGAATTTAATAAGCTATAACTCTATGCTTAAAAATGTTTTAAAACTTAAATCAGATTTTCATCATCTCCAAGTAGAAGATAATCATCATAGAAAATGCAGATTCAGGGACAGGCTTGATGACTCAGGCCTATAATCTCAGCACTTTCGGAGGCCGAGGCGGGAGGATTATGAGGTCAGGAATTCAAGACCAGCCTGGCCAATACGGTGAAACCCCACCTCTACTAAAAATAGAAAAATTAGCCTGACGTAGTGGCACACGCCCGTAGTCCTAGCTACTCAAGAGGCTGAGGCAGAAGAATCACTTGAACCCGGGAGGCGGAGGTTGCAGTGAGCCAAGATAATGCCACTGCACTCCAGTCTGGGCGATAAAGCGAGATTCTGTCTCAAAAAAAA
>NW_012114744.1:5199392-5205098 GCF_000951035.1 Colobus angolensis palliatus | reverse complement strand
AAAAAAAAAAAAAAGAAAAGAAAAGAAAAGAAAAAAGAAAAAGAAAATGCAGATTCAAATTTTATTAAGATGACAATATACTCTTAAGGGAATTTTACGTACATATATTTATCTCCTTTGGTTGTAGATTTTTTTTGGCATTGTTAACTCCTTTAGGCAAACACAAAATAATAATTTATTTAACTTTGACTAGATACCAACTCTAGCAAGTTTTATTCTCCACCTTAATTCTGCTATTAGAGATAACACCACTATAGGGAAGAAGGGTCATGTTAGAAGCAGAGAAATAATAATAATAATAGTTATTATTATAATAATATATAGTAACATCTATAGTAATATATAGTAATAATAGAGATGAGATAAGCCATATTGATCCATTTTTGTTTTATTAAAAGAGTTTCATATATCCACTTCCAACATTTCTTACATATTGAACCTTGAGAATAGTTAGGGTTCTATATCCTTTGAAGTCAAATGTAAAGGGGAAAGAGGAAATCCGTAACTTAAACCCCTTGCATTTCTGAAAAGGAGCATAATTAATGTTCAAATAAGATGGGCGACCAAATGGAATCAATTATTGAATCAATTAAGCACTCAGGCCTAAACTATACATAGCTGCATGTTCACTCTCAAAAAGTTGTCAGATTTCATGTTTATAGATCTTGGCTTTCCATGCAACCTAAACTGAAACCCCACATCTCCTTTAAGTGATTCAACAAGTCTCAAAATGCTCATACAATGTCACCTCTGAAAGAATTATTGTCTTCTTACTGTGCATATAAATTTAGAACATTACCAGGAAGTATGATCAAATTCCCTTTAATGTAAAATGAAATACTTTCCAAAAGTAGGACAACATTTCAAATAAAGCCCTAGAAAGAATGCATCTGTGTCCACCTCTTGAAGATATGTATAGCGCTGCATACCATAAAAAAACCTCTGAACCATTTAAATGATCTGTTCAAAGACAAGTGTACCCAACTAAAATCTACAAGAGGAATAAAAAACAGGCATTCTATTCTGTTTAACAAAAATTCTCTCAAAACGAAAGTCAAAATACCTTGAGATACATTTCTTAAAACTCAATATAAAATCACAGACAAGCCATTTTTTATTTTTATCCCGTGTCATAATGTCATCATAAGAACTGAGTTTGAGACACAGCTTGAACATTAAAAAAAAAAAAAAAAAAAAAAGTCTCACTTTTCAACAGTCCTAGGAGAAAAGGAGGCCTCTGTGGGTGACCTCATTATTCAGTTGTAAATTTAGCAAAGAAGGAATTGACAAGGTAAGGGCTGTGTAAGGCACAAGTAGCAGCCATGGAAGGCAAACCCTTTTGGAGAGAACTTACCCTGTCACTGCACTGAAGACCTCTAAATTGGGGACCCCCTCTAGAAACTCAGAGTATTCCAGGAGTTTTGTGTATATATATGTATTTTTTGAAATAAAAATGTCCTCAATTTTCCTGTTGCTTTACTTAGAATGCCTGATTTTTTAAAATTGTATCCAAGTTGAACCTAATGATTTCAATGAAAGGCGAATAATTTGTTTAAGTAACTAAAAGACACCTTTTAAGACAAAATTGGCATCCAATTTATGTCACTGCTATACCTTTCCTTTTTCATTTGCGTTGACGTATTTTTTTGAAGAGCAGTATGCAATATATAAGCATGTAATTATATATCTAAATGATAAGATAAAATTAATGTAAGACCTTGGTCTTTGTATAAAAATCTAAATTGATATACTGTTTTTATATTTAAGCCCGTCATTTTTTTGCTTTTTGTCTCCAAAAATATTTTAGAAAAGCATGATGCATACCATATCTATTTTATCAAGAAAAATCTAACACAGAGACTTTAAAAAAATTTATTCAAAAATTCATAGAAAAGACTTCAACTACAATCTTCTTGTAGACTGTGCTCACTTTAATAGACATTATAATATTCTCATGGATATATTAATTATGAAATCAAAGTTAAACATTTATAGTTACAGATCTGACACAACAGTATAGAATGCATAAAAATTTAGAATTTCTCCTTTCAGAACTTGCATTAAACTTGAAGTTGGTAACCAATTATACCTAATAATTTTAGGGACATAATGGATATTTATTTGAACTTCATAATATTCAATGTATTATGTATATTTAATGGAAAATGCTGCAAATTTATGGAAATTAGATGTTAATTTATCATATTTTGATTTTTGTACTATATTTATGTAGACAAATTAGTTACTTGTCAGTATATCTTCTGTCTGTACACAGCACCATACTGGAAACATAGTATATGTCTAATAATATCTACGGAGGAAGTAAATATAAATACATAAATAACAAGGTTTTCAAATAAACACGTATTCTAAAGTTTTGTTTGTTTTTCCCTCATACTATCAGTTGAATAACAGGAGAAGAGATAAAAAAGATTCTAAGAGATTCTAACCATCCAAATGAGTGGTGGCCAACATCTGAAACATTGTTTACATAAAGGTATCCATAAAATGGTTAAATAAAATATTGTTAAGTCTAGTAACCAATAAGAATCTTCCATAATGTGAAAAATACATAACATACAAATTTGAGATTCTGTTAAGTGAGACTGACTTTTCTGGGTCACAGGTAACCTTTAAGCTGATTTTTTTCCCAATTAATAAAATCATTGGACTACCCCAACACAAGTCAGATGGACAATATTGTGAAGCAGAATAGAGATAAAAATTAGAGAGCAGGTTGTATTGTAGCATCAATTCTTGTTAAGTAGATGCAGCTCTTGACATTTTGCAAAAGATTTTGAAAGTGAAGTTCTTTAAATTTAGCATTTCCTAGATCTGTAAAATTTGGAAGAACAACATGTATATGTAAAAGGAATTAAAATTACAGAACATTCTTCAGACATGGAAGCAGAAATCCTTGAAAATGGTACTACAAGTCCAAATACAGTGAGTTGATTATCACAACACAGATTTCTCACAATATTCTCAAGTGGAATCAATGAACACCAAAAAACATAAATTTATTTGGCAAGATTCATTCATTCCAAACTGAGGAAAGACTGTAAATTATTACCATATAATGACAGACACAGAGATTACAATGACTAAAAGGGCTTAGGTGACTTTTACAATGTCTGAGGAAGAGCTTAGCAAACCTGTTTCAAAAGAAAAATGAAAAAAACTGGACAGAATTATTCAAATATCTATTTAAAGATTGGAAATTGAAGAAATATATATGGTAAATATATATATATATATAAAATATAAAAGCATGTATGCAAAAAAATGTATTGTGCCACAGTAAGAAAAATGGGAGTCTGTAGTGTTTTGTTCTGGAATGACTTCTGCAATTCCTCTCCCTAGTACAGAAGTTCTACTAGGCTGGGACAGGCAGAGCAGAGTAGTAAAACAAGAAGACTTTATTGGAAACAAAGCAAGAACAATTAGTATATACCCAGAGTTGTCAAAGATTGTATCAGTACCAATGTCAATCAGGAAAGACCAACATTATAACTAGCCATTATACCAGCTTGGTCAAAAAGTGCAATTGCAGAAAAATCAAACATTTAGAATGTAAATGAAAGGAAAGAGACAAAGATTATCTTAACATTCTATTCATCTCAGCTTTCTATAAAACCTGTGGACACACAAAGCTAATACCTTAAGAGAGACCAGAGGGACCTTTGTAAGTTACTCTTCCCTGAATAAACATGTAGCCTTTTGAATAATGAAAGTAATATCTGTGAAACACTTCTAAAGTTTGAATATTTAATAAATTTTCCCACCTAGCCATAATTCAATTGGCTGATGGTGAAAGCCATTGTTGATTAAGCAGCGTTTAACCTCCAAGTGTTAAAGCGCAACTTATAACTAATCATAGGCTAAAAAATAAATTATGCCAATCCAGAAGCATCCCTAAGAAGGCTGGCTAAAATTTAATAACATGACTGTAAAGATAAATTAGCAATAGAGGCAAATTGTGAAGTTCACAGATATCACACAATTAGGCAAAGCAAGTCACAAACACAAAAATAGCAACAACAAACACCACCATGAAAAGGAAAATTAGATTCCAGATGTTTTAGAACATATTACCTTAGATATCCAGTTTTTAACAATGACAATGGAAAAAATGTGCAAAAAATTTATAACCCATGCACAGTGGAAAAAATGAAGTCAAAATAAGTCCCATACATTAGACTTAGCAAGATGTTATAACTGTCTTCAAAACCCAAGGGAAACTATTATTAAATAATCAAAGACATGTCTAATTATGACTCATCAAGTAGAAAATATCAATACAGAGAGTAGAATTAAAAAAAAAAAGAACCAAATGGAAACACTGGATTTAAAAATGCAATAACTGAAATGTAAATTTACTAGACAGAGTCAATAGAAGATATGGGCTTTAAGAATAAGCAATCGACAAACTTGAAGATCAGTAAGGAAAATAAAAGATAGAGCTCCCCAAATTTAATAAAAAAGTATTTATCTGTACTTCTAGCAAGCTCAAGAAACTTCAAGTGAGATAAACATAAAGATATCACCAACTGGCTGGGTGTGGTGGCTCACGTCTCTAATCCCAGCAGTTTGGGATGCCAAGGCAGACAGATAATGAGGTCAAGAGATTGAGATCATCGTGGCGAACACGGTGAAACCCCGTCTCTACTAAAAATACAAAAATTCACCGGGTGTAGTGGTGCATGTCTGTAGTCCCAGCTACTCAAGGGGCTGAGGCAGGAGAATCACTTGAACTCGGGAGGTAGATGTTGCAATAAGCCAAGATCGTGCCACTGCACTCCAGCCTGGTGATAGAGCGAGACTCTGTCTCAAAGAAAAAAAAAATACCACCAACTAAACATAAACACATCATAGCTGTGTTATAAGTCAAATAACTAAAAAAAAAAAAAAAATTAGAAAAAAAATAAATGAAATCAGGAGAAAAGTAAATCTTCACATGCAAGGGAAACATCATAAGATTATCTGCATCCTGGCGTGGTGGCTCACACCTGTAATCCCAGCACTTTGAGAGGCCAAGATGGGCAGATCACAACGTCAGGAGTTCGAAACCAGTCTGGGCTACATAGGGAAGCCCCCATCTCTTCTAAAGTACTAAATAAATAAATAAATAAATAAATAAATAAAAGCCAGTGTGTTGGTGTGCGCCTGTAATCCCAGCTTCTCAGTAGGCTGAGGCAGGAGAATTGAGTGAACCCAGGAGGTGGAGGTGGCAGTGAGCCAAGATTGCACCATTGCATTCTAAGCTGGGCAAAAGTGAGAGACTCCATTTCAAAAAAAAAAAAAAAATAGATTATTTGCTAAGCAGAAACAGAACTATATGCCAAAAGACACTGAAATAGAATATTTTAAGTGCTTAAAGAAAAAATTGTTAGCCAAAAATCTATATTGAGCATACTATCGCTTCAAAAGATCAAAAGATCCACAAGGTGAAATAAAGACATCCCAGATAAACACTGATAGCAGCCTGTTTCACAAGAAATATTACAGAAAATCATTTAAAATGTGAGAAAGTGACACTAGATGACAAATCAAGTCCACCCAAACAAAGATCATTGATAAAGGTAATTAATTATATACATAAATATAAAGCAGCGAAATTATTGTTTTCTCTTTTTTGCTATAACTAATTTTTAAAAATTGTATAAACAATAATTATAAAACATTTGTTTACATTCCAAAGGATTA
>NW_012114744.1:5190029-5193637 GCF_000951035.1 Colobus angolensis palliatus | reverse complement strand
GAATGATTACAATCTAAAATTCCGAGAATGTCAGGTGTTAGTGAAATCAACCCAACCATCCCATAGAACTGGTATTTTGGGTTTCTTTTGAATAAATGTGGAAGTTAACCCTTTTGGTCTTGATACTTCAGAAAGTTACATGTGTCTTACCTGACTTCCTTTCTCAGGAAACCAACCATCAGGCCTATCAGATAGTATCAAGGAACTGAAACCAGATTACCACAACTGAACATTGAGACATCAGAGCCCTGATGTCTCCTTGTGCTGGGATTACAGGTGAGAGCCACTGCACCAGGATGCAGATAATCTTATGATGTTTCCTTTGCATATGAAGATTTTACTTTTCTCCTGATTTAATTTATCTTTTCTTTTTCTAATTATTTTCTTTTTGTTATTTGACTTATAACACAATTATGATGTGTTTATGTTTAGTTGGTGGTATTTTTTTTTTCTTTGAGACAGAGTCTCACTCTATTGCCAGGCTGGATTGCAGTGGCGCGATCTTGACTTATTGCAACCTCTACCTCCCGAGTTCAAATGATTCTCCTGCCTCCTTGCCCAAGTTACTACTTGCTTCCTGTTGATTAACTTGTCTTCCTTATCCCTCCCTAATTGCTGTTTTCCTGAATGTGGTGACACTTCTTCCCTGCTACATAAACCCCTAATTTTAGTCAGTCGGGGAGATGGAGTTGAGACTGATCTCCCATCTCCTTGGCCTCAGAATATAATTAAAGCCATCTTCCCTGTCAATACTTATCTCACTGATTGTCTTTCTCTGCAAGATATAACACCTATGGTTTCAGTCACAAGTTTTGGTTGTCTTATGAGGAATACTTTGCTCCTGACTTGGCTGCTGTGGATTTAGATTCCTAGAAGTACCTGTAAGGAGTTTCCTTCCCATTTTTGACTTGAGCTGAGTTCCAGTCTCTGGCCCCACTGCTGCCAGTTCCAGCTGTACTCTTGATTATCTACAAACAACAGCCTTTAAAATTTGACATCTACATCTAGATAGGTGAGTGCAGATTTTGGACCCAGATAACAGGATCTCTCCTCTCAATTTGGGCAATTTTTCCAGAAATTTCCATTTGTATGTTGAACAAGCCCAACTGACTGAGAAAGAGAAGCACCTTAACTATTTTAATTTGGACATTCTTGGTGGCTTGTTTGTAATTGTTGTACGTGTGTCTGGGCAAGTGGGTATCTTCTGTGGGTTTTAGACAGAAGGATTGGTTCTTCTCAATTTGGGAAATGCCAAAGGAATTTTTATTTTCAAGTCAATCAAGCACAACAGATGGAGAAAGGAAGCACCCTGACTGTTTCAGTTTGGACACTTGGGTTTTGTTGGTTGCTGCAGTAGTTGGATTATGTTTTGGTGATCGTTTGTATGTTTGTGTCAATATAGTAATGGGAAATCAGAATTTGATAAACTAGTAATCTATTTTAATGCTGTTTTGCCCCAATATTCTTTGAAGTCTGGAGAAGTTTTGCCTATCCATGGGTCTCATTTTGCTGTTAAATAGGAAGTTGGAATGGATTTCCATGTGTCCAGGATTTTATGCTACTGTTCTAAGCAAGGGCTAATCTGGTTAGTATGTGATGTTCTATGGTACTGTTTGGTTCCATTGTTCTTGAGGAGGTTTGACCTTTAAACATAAGAGCACCATAGAAACTACTATACCAAAAATTTTGGCTCACAGCTTTCATTGAAGTACCTCTTGGGGCAAACAAAGTTTGGTCATGTGAATATGTTCACAAACTGGTGAGTTTGTGTTGCTATTTTATGGCTAGAATTCCAAGGTAAAATCCACTGGATCTTTGTATGTGTGTTTATGTGTCTGGATGGTAGGCATTGTATTCACAGGGTATACCAAATTGGCTGATAAATAGAAAAGCACTCATAAATAAGTTCAAGCAAGTTTTAAGTTCACATGACTTAAGTAAATATTTAATACACAAGCTGGCTTTAAAATTTTTGGTAAGATAAAAATAGAAAGGTCTTAGAAATGTTATAATACATTTTTGCCTGAGTTTATGTTTATCTCTGCTAGATATTTTGATGTGTCAGGGTTAGGCATAGAAGGTTACAAAACTATAAACGAAGTGAAAATAAAATGATCTTAGTTTGTGTACCTTCTTTGACGAATGAGAATAAATTAATGTTGTTAGACTAATAAAAACAATGAATCTTCTGAATTATCAGCAAAAACATCTATGCATTTAACTGTAATGTTTTGACTTAGTTGAGCACTTGATGTTCACTAGCTATTAAAAAACGGTTAAGAAGAAAATAATTTTAAAGGATGACTTGCTGTGCCTAATATTTCTGTTTTCAGAAGTAAACATTTAAAGTCAAAGAATTGAGTACATACAATGCTTTTGATGTTTATTGGATGCCTGGGTCATTGCCAATTAAGAAAGGATACAATATGGAAAAATATTTTTCTAAAAATTATGGAATTATTTTCATGATAAAATATTAATATCTGGTAGACAGTTTCAAATTACTTGCTTCCTAGTTTTCATTAAAATTTACAGTTATTAAGAATAAGAATTATAGTTAATATATAATTATATATATAAGATGCACCAAAGAAGATGTGTCCTTCACCAAAGAAAATGAAAATAACAATTTTATCTAATTCAGAAATTATTTAAAAGTTAATTCAAATCACAGAACAGGTTATTTATAAAATAAGGTAGAAATGAAACCACTAATTAGAGGAGAAAGATGTGAAGAAAGTTATGTATATGAAGATGTGTTTTTGGTAAGGAAGGTTATAAAGAAAATAAAATAATATTGTATGAGAAAGGATTTTGTATGGTAAATGCTTGTCCTAAAGTCAAATGACTGTTTTTTTTTTTTTAATAAAAAGAAAATTTATGACAAAATAGAAAGTCCAAGCATGTCATAGATGGACTGTGTAAGTCATATGTAGTTTGTTTTTCTGTTTCTGTATATGTATATCTTTGTGCAACAGAGAAAATAAAAACTTGACTCAATTTAAATATCAAAATATTCTTTAAAACCTGATAGGAAATTGGAAGAATTTGGCTAATTAACATTGTTAATAGTTAAAGCTCTTAGGCTTGATGAAGGTAAAATAAAAAATATTGTAAAGAAATACATCAACAGTTTGGCAATTCTTTTTTTAATACAGTTAAGTATGAAGCCAGATTTAGTATGGAGCCAAATTTAACATACATACTTGCATGGATTCACACTGTATTTGCTATTCTAGCTAGATAGAATTAGCACTAAAATACTTACTCGTCATGTACTAAAGTGAATTTCTTAACTTCACAAAATGTATACTGGTATTAGTAAACTTAAAGACATCAATTTGTATATCAGGAACAAAATATTTATCATATGTGTTTCTTAGGAACTAGGTAACATTGCAGCCTCCAAGGTAAACTGAGTAAGAGAAAAATTGGGTTTAGATTCCCATTTAATTGTTAATGCTTATAATTTGTATTTGTTTGTTATTTGTTCCCCTCTGAGTTTTTCATATTTATATATTATATAATATATAACTATTACATAATTACATGTATGTATATGTATGTGTATATATATGTGTAATATATATATTCCTGCCCTATCCTGC
>NW_012114744.1:5182709-5189979 GCF_000951035.1 Colobus angolensis palliatus | reverse complement strand
ATAATATATATTATAGATAGAAGGCTTAGTTTCAAAACAAAAGGGTAAATATTTTGTTTTATCAGTTGAGCTAAATAAACAATTATTTTATAGTGACTTGTGATCCTCTTTTGTGATTTCAAGTGTCTTAAAACTTTGATATTTGACAAGATTTCCAAGAGCAAATATTCAAGTTCTAAAATCAGCCTTTTTGACCTCAAACTAACTTTTTTTGGATACTGAATTCCCTGAAGTTCAGGAAAGATATTTTGGGTTTATTTGCATGTTAGAGTTACAAAGGAAGCATTGTCAAACCTGAGGTGGTGTTTAACTTCCTTTGGGTTATATTTATATAGATATGTTATTAGCATATGTTTCAGGATTGTATGAGTTTCCTAAAATTCTGATAGTTTGTAAGGTACATTGTCAGCAATAATTATGATTATAATGTAAAATTGTTATATGCTACAGAAATAACCAGATTTTCTTGTCAATTGTGTCTTTAACTACATCTATCCCAAGATATTTTTCATCCACAATTGTTGTGTTGCTTTGATCCTTCTCAAAAAGTAACATAATCTTGAATACAGGTGTCTGATAACTTCAGAGTTTGTACCATTGGATTAAAGATAAAACTTTTAGGGTGCTTATTGAAAGGCTGATTTGTTCATAAAGATTACCAACTCAATATGAAGTAGAGTAGGAATTTATTTCATGGACTAAAATAATGGAGGACTAAAATACATTTTTATGGCTTTTTTGTTTAAAACATTACTGATTCTTCAGAATCTGGAGAATTTTTTTGCCTTTGGAGCTATTTATAGCCTTTAAAAATTGAGTAGAGTATATCCTTGTAAACAATTTGAGGCACATTTCTCTCTCACTGCCTAATTTATCCAGAATTCTTAAACTATTTGTGAGTGTTTTTAATTCATGGCAATGTGGTTGGTTATACATGTTCAATAAGAATCTTTTCTTTTAAAAAGGGACACATTTGGAAGAACTTGTTATTTTATTAGCACTTTGACTGAAATGGCCTTGTGAGAGATTTTAGCAAACCCAATGTTGGAGAGCCTGTACGAACAATGAATCTTTCTATATTTTGTATGGGTAAACAGGCCAAGTATATGGGACCGAAGCTTATTTTTAGGTAGGTTGGTCCTACTGTGATTTGTCTTTGATCGACATAGGGGACTGGAAAGGAAAAAAAGTGTTTCAGAAGAAAACTATAGTGTTTGATTAGCCTTTGACCCCTGGGTATTCATGTGGTCACTGATGGTATGGAGCTGCCCATAATGCCCCTCCTCAGCATGAAGTAGCCAGGAAGATTGATAAACAGATTCTCCATGATTGAGAATTGATAAATGAAAATGGGGGAGAGTACTGAAACTGACCAAATTTTCTCATATAACTGATGTTTTGAGTTTCTTTTGAATAAGCATAGAAATTGACCCTTCCAATCTTGAAACCTTAGAAAGGTACATGTGTCTTATCTTAGTTTATTTCTCAGGAAACCAACCATCAGGCCTCCCATATTACCACATCTGGACAATGAGCAATCCAGACCCCTCACCCATCATGTTTGCCTAAGTGACCACTTCCTTTCTGTTGAGCAACTTTTCTTCCTTACCCCTTCCTAAATCCTGTTTTGCTGAATGCAGTTACACTTCTTCCCTGCTATATAAACCCATAATTTTCGTCAATCATGGAGATGGATTTGAGATTGATCTCCCATTTCCTTGGCTACAGCACACAATTAAAGCCTTTTTCCCTGGAAATACTCACTGTCTCAGTGGTTGGCCTTTTTCTGTTCAGTGAGCAGCAGACCTAGACTGAACTCCTGTAGTTTCAGTAATATTAGTGATGATTTGGAGAAAATGGAGTCATCATATTGATTGCTATGCTATTACATAATAGCTATGTAAAACACTGTAGGCATTTGAAAAAAAGATTTTTAAACAATTTAATATTATATTATTATATAAAATATTAATATTGTCATACAACCTAGTAATCTCTACTCCTAAGATCCTACATGAGTAAATTCAAAACATATTTCTGTACAATAATGTGTATGCCTCCAGAATCAGAACAGGAACAGAGACTTATATTATGCAAGAAACCCAGGGCCAGACAATACTCTTGAATTCTATCTCTGTTCCATCACTATTTGGTTGTTAGTGTTGCCAGATTTATAAATTTCATTAATGTAAGAGCACTGGAGTCCAGAAGATCTTTCTAAATAACCACATTTATTGAACATTAGTTATTTCATTAAAATATCATTTTTAAATTTGTGTAAATTTGTTTAAATTATTAAATAACTTCATAAGAAACATGTATTTTAATACTTTAAGAATTTGGTATTAACTACTCCTGAAATTTGGATTCCTGATTAGTATATTTTAAATACTAATTATTGTATAAGTTAACAATAGTATAAGCATGTATCATACCCTTTGTATAAAGTATTTTGTAGTAAATTATTACACAGAAGCATGTAATTGTATGCACTATGAAAGTATCCCATATTAATAAATTGATATTTAATTACATTTAATTTGATAATTCAGGGACCAAAGTAAAACATCCTATGCATCTTCATTTTCTCCCAGAACAAGCTGTCTTAATTACCTTGTGCTTGACTTTGGTGAAATTATGGCCTTGAACACTCTTTAAAATGGTTTATAGAATGGATCTGAAATATAAGAGTGAGAGTCTGGAGTTCAGGAAGAGAATGATAAGCACTTCAAATTCAGCACTACTATCAATCATCCATAATCTCTCTCTCTCTTCTGAACCATTTCTCACAAATATCCCCAACCCCTCCCCCTCCACATGCAGAGTATCTCATTACATGGTCAAAGGATTACTAAAATGAGGTTTCTACTCCATGTTTACAAGTTTAATTTTTAGATTGTAGCTTACAAATCATATTATCTCCCTGATCCACAAGGAAATGTTTTAAATGTGAAAATAATTACTACTACAGTATGTTGTAAACAAAAGCTTGAAATAAGACAGTATTTAAAAGTCTAAGATATACAGTTGTGAGTTATTTATATATATATATGTGTATATGTGTGTGTGTGTGTGTATATATGCATGACTAGACTTACATTTGCCAAACAACAATTTAAAGTACAAGGCCATCACTTGATAAAACTAAAATATTATATTTTTGAAAAAGTGCTGTCCCAGCAGGTCCAATAATTTTGTCCAGCCTATTTTTAACTGAAAATTGGAAATCATAATATTAGCTGTTCAAATCAGGAATTGCATAAAATGCTTGTTTGTTTTGCTATGAAAATATTTAAAACCATGAAAAATGTTTGAAACATGTTCAATTGTGTTTATTCATTATTCTTCTGAGTCTGTTGGGCTCACAAGTGATTTTGAACAGTAGTTGTGGGGATATTTCAAGATCAGGTTTGTTCTTTGATGATTGTGCCTTTGTACATAGCCCACTTCCTAAAGAAGAAGTTTATATTAGTAGGCCAGATGAAATTAAAGTAACACAGTAAAAGATGAGCTGTTTTGAGGGGAGATTGAAAGAAAACTCTGAGCTTAATTAAAATCTTCTCAGAAATAAACAATGAAGAAGGGAAAAGGTTTTAATAGCTATATCATATTGATTTGCAAATCATTATACAAAATTTATAACAGATATTTAATGATACAAAAATTAATATTTATATAAAAATAAGTATAAATTTCAGCTGAAAATAGACCTGTTAACTACTAATTAACAAAAAAAAACAGGTCATGAGAGAGAAGGTTCAAAATGGCCTGTTAGAGACTTTGGAAACCAGTTCTTTTCAAAAAAATGAACCAAAATTACAAAATAGATGATCATAACTTGAAATAGAATATCAAGAAGAGAATACTAAAACTCAGCAGAAAACTCCTGGGCAAAAACAAAGGCACAGAAAAAGAAGTAAGTAAGAGGCAAAATCAGCTGACAAATTGGCTAGGAAACCAGAGGGACTTGGCATTGTGTGGAAAAGACACGTGGGAGTGTTTTGGCTCCCCACATCCCTGCTGCAGACTTCTAGTGTCCAAACTGTGAGATAGCCTCCTCTGCCATTTTGAATCCTGACTCTAGTGTGGGTTGTGATTTGGAAACTTCTTGAGGGCATTACAAACAGATTGCAAACACATGGTGGGTTGCTCACCCTCCCCCCAGCTGCATGCAGCTGCAGTAGGGCACTATTGGAGGGTGCAAACATTGGGGGACTATATTCTTCTTAGGGAACATCAATCCTTCTGTTTACAAATATCAGGATCACCGACTGATATCTCCTACTACCCACTCAGAGGATTGTGTTGGCACAGTGCTAGTTAGTTCCAAAGGAGCTGCAGCATTCCTAGTAACGTGGCCCTCAGGGAGTACTACCCTTATTGAAGGGAAACTACAGTAAACCAACGGATAGACCCTGAAACAAAGGAAACCAAGGCACCTGCTTTCCAGTGCCAAATAACTCCCTATTTGTTGCTGTGAGAGGTGACTCTGCATCCAACAGGGACAAAAACTCTGTGCTTGGGTATAAAGGAGAGGCATGAAATCCCATCCCACCAACCTCTGTGCTAAAGCCCAGGCATGTAGAGAAGAACATTTACACTTCATCCACACACTGCTGCAAATACAGCCACTACTGCTGTCACAAGAAATTGGCACAAGTGATTCAGAGATCATCCTATCTGGAGCTGTGAATTATGACTGTAATCCCACTCTAGGGGTGTTGCCTCTGGGCCTGTACTTATGCAAAGGGTGGGGATCTCCCCATTTCTGCACAGAGCTGCAATGTTTTTGCCAAAGACAGCTAGAGAGCAATGTTGTTTGGGGAAATGGGGACAGACTCCATGCTGAAGCCACTACCAGGTGACACAGAGGTTTGGTGCTGAGCTGCAGAGCTGGTGTCCCCTATGACTCTTAGCTACATTGCATCCTAGAAGTAAACACTAATGTCTAACTGAACTGAACGTCCTGAATGCTGATCCATTGCATGGGACACCAGAGGGTTTACTTTGGTAAATAAAGATCAAATATTAACCCTGGTGCTAACACAACAATCAGCTCTTACATGCAAATGCCACCTACTGGCCTGGAGGTCAACCTATATAATCTAATATAAAATTTGTTGACAAAAATGCACAGCCCTTGGGGACAAGGTAAGTTTCTCCTGACTTATCCCCTCAGCTTTTCAGAAGGTCATAAGCCTACTCACTTGCTCAGTCCACTGCTACTACAATCAGCACTTGAGAAAAGCACCACACTAAGCCTATCTATAACCAAGGGAATTATACAGACACTATGCCAGTGAACAAACTCAGAAGCAAATCCAAGTAGCCCTTCTCAACATACATTATAGTCACATTCTATAGATGCAAGGAAAAAAAGTCTTATTGAAATGAAATGAAATTCCAGATACAAAGAAACTATTGTAGCAATACTGGAAGTATGCAAAAGCAGATTGATATGACAGCCCTCAAAAATTTCACTAACTATTAACAATGAATTCTACAAATAGGAAATTTGTAAAATGCCAGATGAAGAATTAAAAAAATTATTAATAATTTTAAAGAAGCTCAATGAAATCCAAGAGAAATCTGGAAACCAATTCATAGACTTTAGAAAATCAAATCAGGATATGAGTGATAAATTTACCAAGGAAATAGATATCTTAAAGTAAAACCAACAGAAATTCTGGAAATAAAATATTCATTGAAGAAATTACGGAATACAGTTGAAAGCTTCAAAAATAGATCAAGCAGAAGAGAACCTCAGAACTTGAAGGCAGGTCTTTTGAATTAACTCAGTCAAACACAAATAAAGTAAAAAGAATTTAAAAGAATAAAGAAAGCTTTTGAGTAGTGTGGGACTACATAAAACATCTAAACTTTTAAGTGATTGCTATTCCTGAGGGTGAAGAAAAAGCAAAGAGTTTAGAAAGTTATTTAAGTAAATAGTTTATGATAAATTTTTCTATTCTTTCAAGAAATTTAGATATTCAGATACAAGAGGCTCAACAAACAGTAGCAAAATACATTTCAAGAAGGATTTCACCATGACATATATTCACCAGATTGTCTAAAGTCAATGTGAAGAAAAATATCCTAATATTAGTAAGAGAAAAGGGTCTAGTCACACTTAAAGAAATACCCATCAGATTTACAGTTTCTTAACAGAAACTTTAAAGCCCAACAAAAATGGGGTCCTATTTTACGAGTTCTTATGGAAACTGTCAATCATGAATTTCATGTCCTGCAACAGTAAGCTTTATAAGTGAAGGAGAAATAGAATCTTTTCCAGATAAGTAAATACTGATTGAATTTTTCACCACTAGACTGGAAGTACAAGAAACACTCAAAAGATCTGAGCATTTCTGATAGTTCTAGAAATAAACAGCAATGTCTAACTGAACTAAATGTCCTGAATACTGACCCATTGCCCGAGACACCAGAGAGCTTTTCCTGGTAAGCAAAGATCAAGTGTAAACACTAGTGCTACCACCACAATCAGCTCTTACATACAAGTGCCACCTACTGACCTGGAGGTCAACCTATTCAATCTAATACAAAATTTGATGACAAAAATGCACAGGGCTTGGGAACAAGGTGAGCATCTCATGACTTCTAGCACTTCAGTTTCTTGGAAGGCCATATGCCTGCTCACCTGCTCAGTCAACTGTTACTACAATCAGCATTTGAGAAAAGCACCATACTATATCTGTCTAACCCAGGGATACATATAGACACTTTGCCAGTGAACAAACCCAGAAGAAAAGCCAAATGGCCCTTCTCAACATACGTTATAGTCACATCCTCAAGAGGAAAAGAAAAAAAAGTAAGTCTCATCAAAATGAAATTAAACTCCAGATACAAATAGATTAGCATAACAATGCTGGAAGTATGCAATATATCAATGAAAGTTTAATATTCATCATCATAAAAACACAAGTAAGTATAAAACTCATCAGTCTTGGAAAACAGTTACACTAAGGAGGAAGAGAAACAAATCAAATGGAAACATGACAGAACTTCATCAAACCCCAAAGACAGAAGGAAAAGAAAGCATCAAAGAACCCACACAACAACTAGATAACATATAACATTCAAATAGGAATGAAAACTTATGTATCAATATTAACCTTGTGCATAAATGGAATAAATTTTCCAACTAAAGTATATAGATTAGTGGAATGGATTATTTTTGTTTGTTTGTTTGTTTGTTTGTTTTTTGAGACGGAGTCTTGCTCTGCCGCCCAGGCTGGAGTGCAGTGGCCGGATC
>NW_012114744.1:5181592-5182627 GCF_000951035.1 Colobus angolensis palliatus | reverse complement strand
GCGCCCGGCCGGAATGGATTTTAATAAAACAAAAAAACAAATCATAAACCAACTCTATGCTGCTTAAAAAACTCACCCTACTGGTTAAGGTATACACTGAAAGTAAAGCAAGAGGAAAAGATAGTTCATGCAAACAGAAATCAAATGCAAGCGGGGGTAACTATAATGATATCAAACAGACTTCAAATAAAAAATACTAAAAAATCAGGAATGATATCATGTAATAATGAAAGAATCAATTCAACAAGAGGATATAACAATCCTAAATGTATGTGCACCCAACATTGGAGCACAAAGATTCATAAAACAAATATTACTGGATGTAAAGCCTGGGAACATCAAAATTCCACTAACACCAATATACAGATTATTGAAATAGAAAGTCAACAACAAGAATAACAGCAACAACCACACAAACCTTAATCTTCAATTGGACTTAAGGTCAAATGAAGTTAACATAATTACAGAAGATATTACCCATAATCTCAGAATACACATTCTTCTCATCATCACATAAAACATTCTCCAAGATAGACAATATATTAGGCCACAAAATAAGTCTCAAAGCATTTTTAAAAATCTCAAATAACATCAAGCATCTTTACAGACCACAGTACAATAAAGTTATAAATCAATATCAACAGGAACTCTTGAAACTACACAAATACCTGAAAATAGCACCATATATTCCTGATAAATCTTTGGGTCAATGAAAAACATTAAGATGGAAGTAACACAGGTTTTGAAAAAAAAAAAAAGATGAAGATTGAGATACAGCATATAAAAACATCTGGGATATAGTAAAAGCAGTGCTGAGAGGGAATTTTATATTGTTAAATGCCTACATCAAAAAAAAAAATAGAAAGGTCACAAAATTTCTCTTCAAATTTTGCATCTCACAGAAATAGAAAAACAAGAAAAAAAAAAAAAAAAGAACAGACACACAGCTGAGAAGAAAATAATTAACAAGGGCCGGTCACTGTGGCTCACGCCTATAACCCCAGCCATTTTGGGAGGCCGAGGCGGGTGGATCAC
>NW_012114744.1:5177628-5181542 GCF_000951035.1 Colobus angolensis palliatus | reverse complement strand
GGAATTTTATATTGTTAAATGCCTACATCAAAAAAAAAGAAATAGAAAGGTCACAAAATTTCTCTTCAAATTTTGCATCTCACAGAAATAGAAAAACAAGAAAAAAAAAAAAAAGAACAGACACACAGCTGAGAAGAAAATAATTAACAAGGGCCGGTCACTGTGGCTCACGCCTGTAACCCCAGCCATTTTGGGAGGCCGAGGCGGGTGGATCACGAGGTCAGGAGATCCAGCCCATCCTGGCTAACACTATGAAACCCCATCTCTACTAAAAATAGAAAAAAATTAACGGGACATGGTGGTGGGAACTGTAGTCCCAGCTACTCAGGAGGCTGAGGCAGGAGAAGGATGGGAATGTGGGACATGGAGCTTGCAGTGAGCCAAGACTGCGCCGCTGCACTCCAGCCTGGACGACAGAGCGAGACTCTGTCTTGAAAATAAATAATAACAACAACAACAACAACAACAACAATAATAATAATAACAATAATAATTAACAAAGACTAGAGCATAACTAAATGAAAGTGTAAAAAGATACAAAGAATTAAGGAAACAAAAAGTTAGTGTTTTGGGAAGACAAACAAAATTGATAAATCACTAGGTATACTTAGCAAGAAGAGGAAAGAGAAGATTCAAATAAACATTATCAGAAATGAAAAAGATGATATTACAACAACTGATACCACAGAAATACAAAAGATCTTCAGATATCTCTATGAACAGCTACAACAATAAGCTACAAAACCTATAGGATATGATTAAATTCCTGGAAACACACAACCTCTTAAGATTAAATCAGGAAGAAATAGAAATCCTGAACAGACCAATAATGAGTAGTGAGATTGAATCAGCAATACAAAATCTCACAGGGGGGAAAAAAAATCCCAGAACCAGATAAATTTGCAGCTGTATTCTACCAAACCTACAAAGAAGAACTGGCATCAGTTCTTTTTTTCTACACTGCTTTGGCTGTTCTAGATCTTTTGTGCTTTCACACAAATTTTAGGATTGTATTTTTTTATTTCTGAAGTAATGTCATTGGAATACCAATAGAGATTGTAATAAATCTATAGATGACTTTAAGTGGTATGGATGTTTTAGCAATATTAATTCTTCCCCTCCAGGAGAACTGATATTTTCCCATTTATTTATATATTTTCTCAATTTCCTTTACTAATAATTAACAGGAGTTTAGAGTACTGTTTTTCTTTTACCTCTTTTGTTAAATTTATTCTTTTTTATTTTATATTTTGTAGCCATTGTAAATGGGATTATTTTCTTCATTTTTTTCAGATAATTTGCTGTTAGTATATATAAGTGCTACTGATTTTTGTATGTTGATTTTGAATCCTGCAACTATTCTAAATTTGCTTACTGTTTTTAACAGTTTTGTTTAGTCATAAGGGTTTTCTACATATGAGTCTGTCATCTACAATTAGGGACAATTGAACTGCTTTCCCAATTGCACACCTTTTATTTACTTTTTCTGTCCTAATTGTTGTAAATAGGACTTGCAGTACCCAGTTGAATAGAAGTATGGAAAGTACACTTTTATGTTTTGTGCCTGATCTTAGAGGAAAAGCTTTCAACTTTTCCTCATTGAGTGTAATAATATTATCTATGGGTTTAGCATATATTGCCTTTTTTATATTGAGGTACTTTCCTTTTATACCTAATTTGTTTGGAATTTTTATCATGAAGATATGCTGAATTTTATCAAATGCTTTCGCTGTATCTACTCAGATAATTATGTTGTTATGTTCCTCATTCCCTTAATGTAGTGTATTACATTTAGTGATTTGTATATAGAGAGAGCCATCAGGCCCTAGGCATTTCTTTGATGGGTGACTTTTTATTATGAATTCAATCTTTTTCTTCACAGTTATTGATATGTTCGGACTTTCTTTTTCTTCAAAATTAAATATTGGTAAGTTGTATTTCTATAGGAACTTATGCATTTCTTCAAGGTTGTCCAATTTTTGCCATGTAATTATTCATAATAATCTCTTATGTTCCTTTTTATTGCTGTTGTATTGGTTGTAATGTTTTCCATTTCATTTCTGATTTCTAAATTTGACTTTCATTTTTTTTCAGTCCAGATAAAGGTTTGTAGACTTTATCTTAAAATAAACTTAGTGACATTGGTCTTTTCTATTTTTTAAAAATTTCCATGTCATTTATTTCTGCTCAGATCTTTATTATTTCCTTTCTTGTACTAAATTTGTGATTAGTGTAATATTAGGCTATATAAGTGAAATCTTTTTTGAAGTACACTCTTACTACTGTAAACTTTCCTGTTAGAACTGCTTTTGCTGCATCCCTTAAGATTTGGCATGTTGTGTGTTTATGTTTGTGTGTTTGAAGATATTTTTAAATTTCCCTTTTAATTTCTTCTTACCCATTTGTTGTTCAGGAGCATGTTTTTTAAATTTCCATGTATTTGTGAATTTTCCAAAATTCATCCTGGTAATGATTAGTAGTTTCATTCCATTGTTGTTGGACAGAATACTTGATATGATTTCCATTTTTACAAATCTATTTAGACATGTTTTGTAGACCAGCAGGTGCTCTAACCTGGAGAATGTTCCATGTGCACTTGAGGAGAATATGTAGTCTGCTGCTATTGGTGTGGATGTTGTGTATATGTCTTTTAGGTTTTAATGGTATCAAGTGTAGTTTAAGTTTAATGTTTTCTCAATCATTTTCTGACTGGACAACCTGTCTATTGCTGAAAGTGGGTTATTGAATACTCTATTATTATTGCATTATACTCTAGATCTTCCTTCTTATCTGTTAATGTTTACTTTATATATTTATGTGTTCCAATGTTGGGTGTACATATAGTTGGAAGTGATACACTCTCTTGATGAATTTGCTCTTGTACCATTATATATTTTATCTCTTTAAGTTTCAACTTAAAATATTTTTAATCTGATATAAATATAGCTGAGGGGGTGAAGATGCTGATTAGAAGTAACTGCGGTCTGTAGTATTCATGAAGAGGAACGAGAGGGGTGAGTTAATACAGCATCTGCAACTGAAGTATCTTGGTATATACATTGGGACTGATCAGGAAAACAACTGAATCCACAGAGATTGAAGAAAAGTAGGATGGGGTGATGGCCCACCAGGGAGCCACCTAGAGTCAAAGGAAACCCAACCGCCAGCTAAGGGAAGCGGTGAGTCATTGTGTCACCTCGGGTATCCATGCTTTTCCCACAGATCTTTGCACCTATGGATCAGGAGATAAATCTGTGAGTCCATGCCACCGGGGCCTTAGGTCCAACACACAGAACTGTGTAGAGTTTTGGCAGAGCTGCTGCTTAGGCACACGTAGAGACCCAGGAGCTTTACATACTTTGGCCTAGAGATCCCCAACAAATGTGTCTGCAACTCAGGCAAGGTGAGAGGTTCACACATACCAGTAGGAAGGGGGCTGAATCCAGGGAGCCAAGAAGCATCTTTCTGAGAGCCCCACTTGCACAGCATCTGATAAGATGAGACCTACTGGCTTGGAATTCCAAACATCCATCAGCAACAACAGGTTGGAGCCTGCCTGAGATGGGATGGAACCCCTGGGTCGGGGGTCGGGCCACCATCTCTGCTGCAGGACTCCCTATTGCATGTATTCTACAGATAGAGCTCTAATCTCTCCCTGTAATACAGTGCCCAGGAGAGGGAAGGACCACCACCTTGGTTGATTGAATGACTTATCCATTCCAATCTGTGGGTTTTAGGGAGTCCTAACTGACAGGGGCAAAGGTGGTTCTTCAGCACAACATGGCTGTCTTATCAAGGTGTGGCCAGACTGTTTCTTTAAGTGAGACACAGATCCACTCCTTCTCATGGGGCAGTTTCTCCCAGCAAGGGCTTCAAGCCACCCTTGTCAATATTCTATGGCCTACGGAGCTCTA
>NW_012114744.1:5160006-5177533 GCF_000951035.1 Colobus angolensis palliatus | reverse complement strand
GGGCAGCTGTCACTTGGCTGCTGGCTTCTCAGTCAGTCTGTTGGCCTTGGAGAGCCCAAACAGATTGGGGGCAGAAGAGATCCCCAACACAGTAGAGCTACTCTACCAAAAAGCAGCCAAACTGCTTCTCTAAGTGAATCCCTAATATATCGTTCCTTCTGAATGGGTGAGATCTCCCAATCATGGTTTCAAGCCACCTCCTACAGGTGCACTGGTGCCAGCAACAAATCAGTACCACCGTGGGATGAAGCATCCAGAGGAAGGGGTGAACTTCCATCTTTGCTGTTTCACAGGCTTCACTGCTGATATCTCCAGGTACAGGAAAAACTGAGGCAACTAGGGTCTGGAGCAAGCCCCCAGCAAACAGCAGCAGCTTTACAGAAGTGGGGCCGGACTGTTAAAAGAAAAACAGATAAACAAAAAACAACAACAACATGAACAAAACAATCCAACAAAAACCCATTCAAAGGTCAGCAACTTCAAAGATTGAAGGCAGATAAGCCCTCAAAGATGACAAAGAATCAATGGAAAAATGCTGAAAACTGAAAAAGCCAGAGTGCCCCTTTTTTTCTCCAAATGATTGCAACAGTTCTCCAGCAAGAGCTCAAAACTGAGCTGAGGCTGAGATGGCTGAAATAACATAAGTAGGCTTTAGAATGTGGATAAAAACGAACTTTGCTGAGCTAAAGGAACATTTTGTAACTGAAGGCAAAGAAGCTAAGAATCATGATATAACAATACAGAAACTGAGAGCCAAAATTGTTAATTTAGAGAAACAAAACCAACCAACTTGATAGAGCTGAGAAACACATTATAAGAACTTCACTATGCAATCACAAGTATTAATAGCATAATAGGCCAATTAGGGGAAAGATTCTCAGAGCTTGAAGACTGTGTTTATGAAATAAGACAGATGTACAAGAATAGAGAAAAAATAATTAAAAAAAATGAACAAAAGTTCTAAGAAATATGGAATTATGTAAAGAAACAGAGCCTATGACTAATTGGAGTACCTGAAAAGGATGGGGAGAGTGGAAACAATTTGATAAATATAATTCAGGATATAATCCAGGAGAACTTCTTCAACCTAACAAGAAAGGCCAGGAAATGCAGAGAACCCCAGTAAGATACTCCATGAGAAGATCTTTCACAAGACAAATAGTCATCAGATTCTCCAAGGTCCAAATGAAAGACAAAATGTTAAGGGAAGCCAGAGAGAAAGGCCAGGACACCTACAAAGGAAAGCCCATCAGACTAAGAATGAACATCTCAGCAAAAACTCAACAAATCAGAAGAGATTGGGGGTCAGTATTCACCATTCTTAAGGAAAAGAATTTTCAACCCAGATTTTCATATCTTGCCAAACTAAGCTTAATATGTGAAGGAGAAATAAGATCCTTTCCAGACAAACAAATGCTGAGGGAAGTAATTATCACCAGACCTGCCATGAAAGAGTTCCTGGAGGAAGCACTAAATATTGGAGGAGAAATACCATTACCAATCACTACAAAAAACACTGAAGTACACGGACCAGTATCATTATAAAGCAGCTACATAAACAAGTCTGCAAAATAGCCAGCTAACATCATGATGGCAGGATCAAATACATAGTTAACAATACTAACCTTAAATGTAAATTGGCTAAATGTCCCAATTAAAAGGCACAGAATGACAAGTGGGATAAAGAACCAAGACCTATTGCTATACTGTCTACAAGAGACCCATCTCACATGCCAAGAAACATATAGGCCCACAATAAATGGATGGAGGAAATTTACCAAGCAAATGGAAAACAGGAGAAAGCAGGGGTTGCAATCCTGGTTTCTGAAAAAACAGACTTCAAGCCAGCAAAGATCAAAGAAAGATAAATATATAATGGTAAAGTATTCAATTCAACAATAACAGCTAACTATCCTAAATATATATGCACCCAATACAGGAGCACCCAGATTCATAAATCAAATTCTTAGAGACCTTCAAAGAAAATTAGTCTCCCACAAAATAATAGTGGGAGACTTTTACACTCTGCTGACAATATTAGACAAATCATGGTGAAAGAAAATTAACAATGATATTCAGGACCTGAACTCAGCTCCAGATCAAGTGGACCTGACAGATATATACAGAGCTCTCCACCCCAAAGCAAAATGATATACATTATTTTCTTTCCCTCATGGCACTTACTCTAAAATTGATCACATCATTGGAAAGTAAAACACTACTCAGCAAATGCAAAATAACCGAAATAATAACAGTTTCTTAGACCACAGCACAATCAGATTAGAACTCAAGATTAAGAAATTCACTTAAAATCATAAAACTGCATGGAAATTGAACAATCTACTACTGAATGACATTTGCATAAATAATGAAATTAAGGCAGAAATCAAGAAGTTATTTGAAACTAATGAGAACAAACATACAATATACCAGAATCTCTGGGACATAGCTAAAGCAATATTAAGAGGGAAATTTATAACACTAAATGTCCACATCCAAAAACTAGAAAGATCTCAAATAGACAACCTAAGATCACAACTAAAAGAACTGGAGAACCAAGAGCAAACAAACCCCAAAGCTAACAGAAGACAAGAAATAACCAAAATTAGACCTAAATTGAAGGAGACAGAAACACAAAAAACCATCAAAACAGAAACAAATTCAGGAGGTTGTTTTTAAAAAAAATTTAAAAAGACCAGTAACTAGACTAATAGAGAAGAAAAGAAGGAAGATTCAAATAAACACAATCAGAAATGATAAGGGAGCATTACCACTCACCCTACAGAAATACAAACAACCATCAGAAAATACTATAAACACCTCTGTGCACACAAACTAGAAAATATAAAAGAAATGGATAAATTCCTGGACACACACACCCTCCCAAGACTGAACTAGGAAGAAATGGAATCTCTGAATAAACTGATACTGAGTTCTGATAATGAGGCTGTAAAATAGCCTGACAACCAAAAAAAACCTTAGGACCAGACAGAGTCACAGCTGAATTCTACCAGAGGTACAAATAAGAGCTCATGCCATTTCTACTGAAACTATTTCAAAAAAAAAAATGAAAAAATGAAAAGGAGGGACTTCTCCTTAACTCATTCTGTGAGTCTAGCATCATCCTGATGAAGAAAAAACCTGCCAGAGATAAAAGAAAAAAAAGAAAACTTTAGGCCAATACCTTTGGTTAACATCGACGCAAAAATCCTCAACAAAATACTAACAAATTGAATCCAGCAGCACATCAAAAAGCTTATCCACCAGGATCAAGTAGGCTTCATCTCCAGGATGCAAGGTTGGTTCAACATATGTAAACCAATAAATGTGATTAATCACATAAACAGAACTAAAGAGAAAACAACATGATTATTTCAATGGATGCAGAGGTGGCTTTTACAAAATTCGACATCCCTTCATGTTAAAAGCTTTCAATAAACTAGGTATTGAAAGAAAATACTTCAAAATAATGAGAGCCATATATAAAAACTCTATAGCTAATATCATACAGACTGGGCAAAAGCTGAAAGTTTTCTCCTTGGAAATCTGCACAAGAAAAGGATGCCCTCTCTCAACACTCTTACTCAACATGATGTTGAAAGTTCTGGCAAGACCAATCAGACAGGAGAAGAAAATAAATTCAAATAGAAAGAGAGGAAGTCAACTATCTTTGTTTGCTGATGACATATTATAGCTAGAAAATCCCATCATCTCAGGCCAAAAATTTCTTAAACTGGTAAACGACTTCAGCATTCTCAGGATACAAAATTAATGTGCAAAAATTGCTAGCATTGGCTGGGCATGGTGGCTTATGCCTGTAATCCCAGCACTTTGGGAGGCCGAGGTGGGTGAATTACCTGAGGTCAGGAGTTTGAGACCAGCCTGGCTAACATGGTGAAACCCCATCTCTACAAAAAAAAATTACAAAAATTAGCTGGGTGTGGTGGCACACACCTGTAATCCCAGCTACTCAGGAGACTGAGGGAGGAGAATTGCTTGAGCCCAGGAGGCTGAGGTTGCAGTGAGCCAAGATTGTGCCACTGCACTCCAGCCTGGCTGAGAGAGTGAGACTCTGTCTCAAAAAAAAAAAAAAAGAAAAAAAAAAAATTGGCTGAGTACGGTGGCTCACGCTTGTAATCCCAGTTCCTTGGGAGGCTGAGACAGGCAGATCACAAGGTCAGGAGATCGAGGACACCCTGGCTAACATGGTGAAATCCCATCTCTACCAAAAATACAAAAAATTAGCCGGGACTGGTGGTAGGCTCCTGTAGTCCCAGCTACTTGGGAGGCTGAGGCAAGAGAATGGCATGAACCCAGGAGGTGGAGCTTGCAGTGAGCCGAGATCACCCACTGCAGTCCAGCCTGGGCAACAGAGCCAGACTCCATGTCAAAAAAAAAAAAAAATTGCTAGCATTTCTGTACACCAACAACAGGCAAGCAGAGAGCCAAAGCATGAATGAACTATCATTCATTCACAATTGCCACCACACACACACACACACACACACACACACACACACACACACAAATACCAAGAAATACAGCTAAGAAGGGAAGTGAGGGACTTCTACAAGGAGAATAACAAACAACTGCTAAAATAAATTAGAGATGACACAAGCAAATGGGAAAACATTCCATGCTCATGAATAAGAAGAATCAATATTGTGAAAAGACCATACTGCCCAAAGCAATTTAGAGATTTAACGCTATTTGCATTAAACTACCATTGACATTCTTCACAGAATTAGAAGAACCTATTTTAAAATTTATAAGGAACCAAAAAAGAGCCTGAATAGCCAAGACAATCCTAAGCAAAAAGAACAAAGCTAGCAGCATCACACCAGCCATTTCCTAACTATACTACAGGGCTGCAGTAACCAAAACAATTAGTACTGTTACAAGAACAGACAATAGACCAATGGAACAAAACGGAAAACCCAGAAATAAGATCACACACCTACAATCATCTGATCTTCAAAAATCTCAAAAAAAAAAAAACAAACAATAGGGAAATAATTCCCTGCTAAATAAATAGTACTGAGAGAACTGGCTAGCCATTGGAAAAAAATTGAAACAGGAACCCTTCTTTACACCATATACAAATATCAACTCAAGATGGATTAAAAACTTAAATGTAAAACCCAAAAGTATAAAAAACCTAGAGAAAATCTACACAATACCATTCAGTACATAGTCACAGGCAAAGATGATAAATTGTGAGAAAATTGTCAAAAGCAACAGAAATCAAAGCAAAATTGACAAAGAGAATCTAATTAAATTAAAGAACTTCTGCACAGCAAAAGTAACTATCAATAGAGTTAACAGACAACCTACCGAATGAGAGAAAATTTTAGCAATCTATCCATCTAACAAAGGTCTAATATCCAGCATGTATAAGGAACTTAAACAAATTTACAAGAAAAAAAACCCCCATTAAAAAGTGGGAACAGAAAATGAACAGACACTTTTCAAAAGAAGACATATATGTGACCAACAACATATGAAAAAAAAACCAAAAATGAAACATATGAAAAAAGGTCACTGATCTTTAGAGAAATGCAAATCAAAACCAAAATCAGATACCATCTCACATCACTTACAATGGCTATGACAAAAAGTCAAAAAACAACAGCCATTGGCAAGGTTGTGGGGAACAAGCAAACAAGCAACTTTTACACTGTTAGTGGGAGTGTAAATTAGTTCAACCATTGTGGAAGACAGTGTGGTAGTTCCTTAAGGATGTAGAGGCAGAAGTATCATTTTACCAGCAATCCAAATACTGAGTATATACCCAAAGGAATATAAATTATTCTATTTTAAAGATACATGCACACATATGTTCATTGCAGTACTATTTACAATAGGAAAGGCATAGAATCAACCTAAATCCCCATCAATGATAGACTGGATGAAGAAAATTTTGCACATACACACTATGCAATACTGTACAGCAGTGAAAAGGACCAAGGTTATGTTTCTTGCAGAGACATGGATGCAGCTAGAAGCCATTATCCTCAACACACTAACACAGAAACAGAAAAACATTAAAAAAACCACGAGTTAGCACTTATAAGTGGGAGATGAATGATGAGAACAGATGGACACATAAGGAGTGTTTTGATACTGATATAAAGATACTATTTGAGATTGGGTAATTTATAAAGAAAGAAGATTTGACTCGCAGTTCTGCATAGCTGAAAGGCTTCAGGAGACTTACAATCATGGTGGAAGGTGAAGGAGAAGCATGGCACGTCTGACCATATTGCCAGGAAGGAGAAACAGTGCATGGGAAATGCCAGACCCCTATCAAACAACTAGGTCTTGTGAGAACTCTCTAGCTATGATGAGGAGAGCATGGGGGGAAATGCCTCTATGACACAGCTACCTCCCACCATGTCTCTTCATTCACACGCGGGGTTACAATTCAAAATGCGATGAGATTCGGGTAGGGACACACAGCCAAACCATATCATTCTGCCTCTGGCCTCTCCCATATCTCGGTGTTTTGTTTTTGTTTGTTTTGTTGTTTTGTTTTCTGAGACAGAGTCTCGCTCAGTCACCCAGGCTGGAATGCAGTGGCGCGATCTCGGCTCACTGCAAGCTCCGCCTTCCGGGTTCATTCCATTCTCCTTCCTCAGCCTCCCGAGTAGCTGGGACTACAGGCACCCATCACCACGCCTGACTAATTTTTTGTATTTTTAGTAGAGAGGGGGTTTCACTATGTTAGCCAGGATGGTCTCGATCTCCTGACCTCATAATCTAACCGCCTCAGCCTCCCAAAGTGCTGGGATTACAGGCTTGAGCCACTGAGCCCGGCCATGTGTTTGTTTTTAACATTTCAAAACCTATTATGACTTCCCAACAGTTCCCCAGATTCTTAATTTATTCCAGCATTAACTGATATTTAATATGAGTCCAAGTTTAAAGTATCATCTGAGACAAGGCGTGTCATTTTCCGCTATGATCCTGTAAAATCAAAAGCAAGTTAGTTACTTCCAAGATACAATGGAGCTATAGGCATTGGGTAAATGTTCCTGACCCGAATGGGAGAAGTTGGCCAAAAAGAGGAATAACAGGCCCTATGCAAGTCTGAAACCTGACTGAGTAGTCATTGTAACTTAAAGCTCCAAAGTCTCCTTTGATCTCTTGTCTCACATTCAGGGCATGCTGATTCAAGGAAGGAGCTCCCACAGCCTTGGGAAGCTCCACCCATGTGACTCTGCAGAGTAAAGCCCCACTGGCTGTTTTCAGGGGCTGGTGTTGAGTTCCTATGGCTTTTTCAGGTGCTCAGGGCATGCTGTAGATGAATCTACTATTCTGAGATCTGGAGGATGGTGGCCCTCTTCTCACAGCTCCGCTACGCAGTGTCCCAGTGAGAACTCTGTGTGGGGGCTCCAACCCCATATGTTCCTTCTGCACTTCCCTAACAGAGGTTCTCTATGAGGGCCCTGACCCTGCAACAGATTTCTACCTGGACATCCAGTCATTTCCATACATCCTGCGACATCGAGGCAGAGGCTATCAAAGCTCACCACTTGTCTTCTGAGCACCCACAGTCCCAACATCACATGGAAGCCATCAAGGGTTGAGGCTTGCACCCTCTGAAGCAATGCCTGAACTATACCGTGGGCCTTTTTAGCCAAGGCTAGAGCTTGATCAGCCGGATGCAGGGCAACAAGTCCTGAAGCTGCATGGAGAATTGGGGCCCTGGGTCCAGTCCACAAAGCCATTTTTCCTTTGTAGGCCTCCAGGCCTATGATGGGAGGGACTGCCATGAAGGTCTCTGATATGCCCTGGAGATATCTCCCCCACCATCTTGGCTAGTGTCGTTCAGCTCCTCATTTCTTACGTGAATTTCTGCAGCTGGCTTGAATTTCTCCCCAGAACATGGGTTTTTCTTTTCTACCACATGGTCAGCCTGCAAATTTTCCAATCTTTTATGCTCTGCTTCTTTTTAAATATAAGTTCCAATTTTAAACCGTCTCTTTGTGAATGCATATAACTGAACACTTTTAGAATAAGTCAGGTCACATCTTGCAAGCTTCGCTGCTTAGAAATGTCTTTCATCAGATAACTCAAATTATCTCTCTCAAGTTTAAAGTTTCACAGATCTATAGAGTGGGGGTAAAATGCTAAAGCATAGAATAAGTGACCTTTTCTTTAGTTCCCAATAAGTTCCTCATCTTCATCTGAGACCACCTCAGCCAGGGCTTCATTGTCCCTATTACTAACAGCATTTTGGTTACAATCATTCAAGAAATTTCTAGGATGCTCCAAAGTTTCAAACATTTTCCTGTCTTCTTCTAAGTCCTCCAAACTGTTCCAACCTCTTTACATTACCAAGTTCTGAAGTCACTTCCACATATTCATGTTATCTTTATAGCTGTATCCCACTCTTGGTACCAGTTCTCTGTATTAGTCTGCTTTCATTCTGCCTTAAAGATACTGCCTGAGACTGGGTAATTTATAAAAAAAAGAAAATTTTATTGACTCACAGTTTCAAATGGCTGGGAGGCCTCAGGAAACTTACAGTCATGGTAGAAGGCAAAGAGGAAGCAAGGCATATCTTACATGGTGGCAGGAGAGAGAGAGTAGCTGAAGGGGAAATGTGAAACAGTAATCCAACAACTGGGTCTCATGAGAACGCCCTCACTATCATGAGAACAGCATGGGGAAAGCTGCCCCTATGATCTAATCACCTCCCACCAGGTCCCACCCTTGACGGGTGTAGATTACAATTTGGGATGAGATTTGGGTGGAGACACAGAGCCAAACTTTATTGGGGGGAAACAACACACAATCTGGGGCCTGTCGTAGATGGGGTGTTGGAGGAGGGAGAGCATCAGGAAGAATAGCTAATGGATGCTGGGCTTAACGCTAGGTGATGGGACAATGTGTGCAGCAAACCACTGTGATACAGCTTTACCTATGTAACAAACCTGCGTATCCTACACATGTATCCCTGAAATTAAAATAAAAGTTGAAAATATATAAAAAAATATAGCTACTCTTACTGTCTTTGCTTTCATTTGCATAAAATATCTCTTTTTCGTTCTTTCACTTTCATTCTTCATGTGTCCTAAATGTAAAGTGAGTCTCTTAGGAACAGCATATATTTCAGCCTTCTTTTTTTAATTATCTTTTTTTTTATTTTAAAAAGACGTTTTTATAAAAAGTGTTGAAATTAAGTCCCTATTACAACAAAAAAAAACCTTTTGTATTGTATTTCTATTTAGGTTTGAATTACATTCATGAAGTACTAAGAAAAATTATGCTCACAAAATCAACTAAGTAAATAAATAAATATGCAAATTAAATAAATAAACATACCAAATAGATATAATGATTAAAACAATGGGAATGCACAGTGATTCTTCTCTCCTACAATTTTACAAAAATGATTTTGACGTGGGAAGATGAAGCTGGCTTATCTAAGAGGTTTCTCACTGCAGTCGCATGCATCCTCATAAAAGCAAAGCACAGGCAGAATTGAACACACATGGAGGAGAAGTTAATGCGAAGACAGAACATAGAGAGATTTGAAGATCCTGGCCTGGAAGATTAGCATGAAGCCAAAGAATGCCTGTGGACCCCAGAAACTGGAAAAACCATGCAATGAATTTCTCTCATAAATCATCAGAAAGATGGCAGTCCTGCTGTGCATTGCTCTTAGAAAAACATATGTGATTACAAAGATTTTACAATATAAGGTAACATTCATGGTTCCAGGTAGAAGTACGTAACCTATCTTTACTGAAGTCATTTTTCACCCTACCACACAGTTCATAATATTCAGAGTAGTGTCACCTTTCTTGCTGTTAGTGGTAATCCAAAATTACACATATTAGTACAAATGTTTTGTCTTTCTTACTGTTCAAAGAAACTATAAATATAATACAAATATATTATTTTTACATCACGGTTGATCATTCTGTGTGCACTTTGAAAGTTTTGCAGACTGGCTTATCTTTAAATGAGGGGATAGGGAAGAGTTATATGATGCAAATATAATATTAATGTCTCTTAATAGTTTTCTCTTAAATTTGTATGTGGTCACAAGGAAGATGATATGAGCACAATATTCCCTATTATAGAAAGCATTATACAAAATGATACATTTATTTTAAAAATTATGAGAATGAATGCATCTTTACAAATTTTGCATTTTACTTTCTGCTCTTTAATCTCCATGCCATGCAAAATAAAATAATGTTACATTATATCTTACTCAAATCCATTCTTTTTTCAGTTGAATTTTTAATTCTCAGTGATTAATATTTATTCTCCTTGGCTGCTATATTTGATCTTTAAAATTGTATTTGAATACATTTCAGTTACTTTTGAAGTTAGTATTCAGAAGAACAAAAGCCAATGAAAAAGTTTTTGTCATTGGTTGCAAAGCACCCAATCCAGTAACTTAACTTTACCTTTTCATTTCTGTAGGGTTCAATCTAGGATATAGATGGGAGGAAAAGGCTCTTTCACTTTGTCAGTCTAAGTTAAGGCTTATCTGTTGTTGAGTAAACTCTATGAACTATGTTCTAGGCTGAAATAACCCTAGAGTGCTATTTCTTGATGAATGTTTAGCCATTGGAATGAGAAAAATTCCCCGGGGTGTGCTAATGCAGCGTATTTATTTTTTATTTTCCTTAATTTTTTTTTGTGGTTTGTTTATACCTAAAAGTTTTGTGCTCACAAAAGACACAATTTTTTGACATTTTAAAAGTCTGTATCTTTTAGGAATGTAAAATGGGAGTTAATACAATTTCCTAAACCCATTTGACATAGTGATCAATTGATTAATAAATGTTTGAAGCAGGTTTAATATCGAAGTTCCCCAAAATAAATAAACTCTTTTATGGCATAAGGCTGTACCTCTAACAATGGGTCATGATACTGACCTAGAAAAGACTGAAGAATATAAATTATTCCATGAATACTGCTTATCTTTCTTTGAAAAAGAAAACTTGCAGTGATGTATCATCCTCACCTTCAGATATGGCAGAAACAACAACAACAACAACAACAACAATTGCTCCTAAGTATAGCATTATTGTGAAAGAAAGATTTACTTATTGAAGATCACAATAAAATGAGTGAATTCATATATAGGACCTAAAATTTCTAGAGTTCTATGATTAATAGTAATATATTTAAGCAAATAAGTGATAATTTGATAGAGAAAATCCATAAGCTTTAGAGTGATATATTTTTTCAAATTATAATAATTTGATATTCCTTCACACTATTTAATCCATCTGCAACTTTTCTCATCTCAGTTCATAGTAACTCAAGCCATAAAGATGCTCAGGCTGATAAACACAAAATTATTCTTGATGTCCTTTCACAATACATTAAAATGCTGCCTGCAATCTATGTGCAATCTGACCATGTTCCACCATCTCACCTGATCAAAGTCAAACAAATGCTTTTGTTTTTAGCCAGAGTCTTGAGTTTTCTGTTTGCCTTTTTGTCCACTGTACATCAGTAGACTAATCCATTCAAATGTCAGTTTGATAATTTCCATCCTCTGTTGAAACCTTATAGTGGATCCCCTTTCTCAATAAAAATGAAGTCCTTAAAATGACAAAATTATCTATATATCCTACTGCTCTCCCAGTTGAACATAACTCTTAAGCCACATAACTTCTATAGAGTTTCTCCAACATGTCGGACAAGTGTCACCCTTATTCTAATTGTACTCTGTCAGGAATGCAATTCTCCAAAATAAATGCTAAACCACCTATCCCATAACTTTCAAATTTGCTTTGTTATTTTATTAATACATTCACCAGGGAGGCTTATGCTGAGCAGCCTATTTGTAGCTAAACCTGACTCCTGCTTCAATCTTCCAGGTGAGAAGTAAATATTGAAGTATGAACCAGTATCTTATTATTTTTAAAGGCTAAATAATATACCATGCAGTTACATAAAATGTTTTTATCCATTCATCAGTTGATAGACATTTGGTTTGTTTTCATCTTTTGGCTATTGTGAACATTGGTTGTGGAAGTTGTATATACATGTATTTGCTTGAGTATGTGTTTTCAATTTGGGGAGTTGTATATATCAAAGTGGAATTGCTGCATCATATGTAATTATCTGTTCACCTTTTTTGAAAAAAACTCTTTTTCACTTTTCTTAATTGCTAAACAATTTTACATTCCCAACAGTAATGTACAAAGTTTGTAATTTCTCTGCATCCTTGCCAACACTTGTTACATTCTGGGCTTTTGTATATTTATTTACATTTTATTAATTTTGATGATGCTAACGAGTGTAGAGTGGTATCTAAATGTAGTTTTGATTTGCATTTCTTTAATGACTAATAACCATAAGCATCTTTTCAAATATTTGTTGATTACTTGTTGTGTTAGTCCATTTTCACACTACTATAAAGAAATACATGAGATGGAGTAATTTATAAAAGAAAGAGGTTTAATTTATTCACAGTTCCATCTGGCTGGGGAGGCTTCAGGAAACTTAGAATCATGGCAGAAGGCAAAGGGGAAGCAAGGACTTTCTTCCTATGGTGGCAAGAGAGAGAAGTGCAAACAGGGGAAATGCCAGACGCTTATAAAACCATCAGATCTCATGAGAACTCACTCACTGTCATGAGAACAACATGGGGGAACCGCTCCATGATCCAATTGTCTCCCACCAGAAACCCCCCTAGACACATGGGGATTACGGAGATTACAATTCAAAATGAGATTTTGGTGAGAACACACCCAAACCAAATCACTTGTGTATCTTATTTGGAGAAATGGATATATTGTGGATATTAGACCTTTAAACATTTGAAATATTTTTTCCTATCCTGTAGGTTGTCTTTTCATTTTCTTGATAATACCCTTCAGTGTCTACAGCTGTTTTATTTTTATTAGTTCTATTTCTCTCTCTCTCTCTCTCTGTCTCTTATCTTGTGCTTTTTGTCTCATATCTAAATATGCACTGCACTGTCCAAGGTCTGATTATTTACCCCTTGGTTTTCCTACATGGTTTTTTTTTTTTTTTTACTGTTTTAGGTCTAACATTTATATATATATATATATTATATGTATATATTATATATATTAATAAAATATAAATGAACATACAAAAGCCCAGAATTTAACAAGTGTTGGCAAGGATGCAGAGAAATTACAAACTTTGTACATTACTTTTGGAAATGTAAAATTGTTTAGCCATTAAGAAAACCACCATTTGAGGTGTGTTTATTTTCTGTGTGTGTGTGTATGTGTGTGTGTGTGTGTGTGTTTATGATATCAGGTAGTGGTCCAAAGTTATTCATTTTTTTACATGCAGATTTCTTTTTAGTTCCAGCACAATTTGCTAATGAGAATATGTCTTTTCTATTGAATGGTCTTGGCATCCTGTGGAAAACTGACCATAGATGCACTATTTTATTTCCAGGCTATTGCTTCTATTCATTCATCTATCTATAATTACGTGAGTACCACACTTGATCACTGTAGGTTTGTAGCAAGTTTTGAAATAAGGAAGTATAAGTATTCCAAATTTGTCATTCATTTTCTAGGTTGTTTTAGTTGTTTGGGGGCCTTGAATTCCATACAAATTTGAGGATTGTTTTTTCCATTTTTACCCAAAATAAGCTGTTGGAGTTTTGCTAGGAATTTATTGGTCTGTAAAATTTTATGAGCACAACCTTTTTAACAATGCTAAGACTTTCACTTCATAGGCTGCCTCTTCATTTATTTAGGTATTTACTTTCTTTCAGGCATGTTTTGTGGGTTTTAGTGTACAATTCTTTTACCTTCCTACATATATTTATCCATAGGTATTTTGTTCTTTTTATGCTATTGTTAATGGAATTGCTTTCTTAATTTCTTTTTTGTATTTTTCATTGCAAGTGTATAGAAACATTGTTGATTTTTGTGTATTGATCTTATACCATGGTACATTGCTGATGCTGAATTTGTTTATTATCCCTAGTGGCTCTCTTGTATGTTAACTTGAATTTTCTATTTATAGAAATGTGCCGTCTGTGAACAGAATAGTTTTATATCTTCCTTTTCAGTTTGTAGGACTTTTATTTATTTTTCTTTTGAAAATGCTGTGGCTAGAAATTTCAGTACAATGTTAAATAGCAAAGGTGTAAGGAGACATCCCTCTGTTGTTTCAAATAACTTTTCTTTGTTTTAAGAAACAGGGTTTGCTCACTCTGTCACTCAGGCTGGAGTGCAGTGGCACAATTACAGTTTACTCTAGCCTCAAACTCCTGGGCTCAAGCAATATTCTCATTTAGGCCTCCTGAGTAGCTGAGACTACAAGCAGGCATCACCATGCCTAAGTAATATTTTAAAATACTTTTTGTAGACACAGGGTCTCGCTATGTTGCCCAGGATGGTTTTAAACTCCTGGACTCAAGTGATGACCCCACCTTGGCCCCGGCACTGGGATTACAGGCATGAGCCATTGTGCTAGGCCTTCAAATAGCTTAGTATTTAACATTTTATTTCATATTTCTTCAATTAATTTATATTTTTTCATTTATTAACAGTTATATTTGTGATAAAATTTAATTTTACATTATATACTTATTTTTAATCTGAATTATGTTTTAGTTTAACTGGACCATACTTGAAGTGCTATTCTAGAATCCTCTAACATCATGCTATTTGTATGGTTGGTTTTTCACTCAGGCAACATTCTCAGACAAAAATGAAAACATTATCAGAATGGCCCTATTATTTCTTAAATATTGGATTTGAGTTAAAGGCCTTTCACAAAGAAACAGAGACAAGCAGAACCAATTGTAAAATCCACTGAATACTGGAAAAAAAAAAAAAAAAACATGATGAAATTCTATGCCACATCCTCCAGAAAATAGAATAGATTGAAATACTTCTCAAATTACTGTGTAATCAGTATTACCATAGTACCAAAAGCAGACAAATGTATCATAAGACGAGGAAACAAATACATAATATTTCCCAGAAAAAGTATGAACAGATTCTTAACAGATTCTTAACAAAATTTAGGAGATCAATTACAACAAAATATAAAACATGAGGTTTATGCCAGAAATGCAAGTTGGTTTAGCATTTAAAGATAAGTCAATTTAATACAACATATTAATAGAACAGAAGTGAAAAAAACATTATATTTTCTCAATAGAAGCAGGAAAACCGTGTGAAAATACCACCTTATATTCCCGGTAATAACCGTCACCAAATTAGAAAGAGTTGGGAATTCCCTCATATTGATCAATGCCATTCTGAGAAACTTAATAGCGACATAATTTTTAATGGCGCAGATATTAATGCATCTCCTTCCACCCATCTAAGGGTAGGGAGAAAACAAGGCTGACTCTCTCACCACTTCTCCTTAATATTGTCTAATCTGTTTGTATGTTTTGCTTTTTTCAAATTTTATTTTAGGTTTAGGGAGCAAATGTGCAGGTTTGTTACATAGGGAGATTGCGTGTTGCCAGGATTTGATATGCAAATCATTGTGTCACCCAGGTAATAAGTATAGTATTCAATAGCTAGTTGTTTTAACTCCCATCCACCTGTCAACCTCCCCACTCAAGTAGGCCCTAGTTTCTGTTGTTTCCGTCTTTATGTCCATGTGTACTCAACACTTAGCTCCCATTTATAAGTGAGAGCATGTAGTATTTGATTTTCTGTCTCTGTGTTAATTCACTTAGGATAATGGCCTGCAGAGCCATCCATGTTACTGCAAATTACATGATTTTATTTCATTTTTTTAATTGCTGAGTAGTATACCATGGTGTATATGTACTACACTTCCTTTATCCAGTCCATCATTGACGGGCATCTAGATTGACTCCATGACTGTGCTACTGTGACGAGTGCTGCAATGAATACAGTGAGTGTACATGTCTTTTTGGGTAGAATGATTTATATTCCTTTGGGTATATACCCAGTAATGGGATTTCTGAGTCAAATGGTATTTCCATTTTAAGTTCTTTGACAAATCTACAAATTACTCTTCACAGTGACTGAACTAATTTGCATTCATATCAGCAGTGTATAAGCATTCCCTTTTTTCCATAACCTCCCTAACATCTGATTTGTTTTGTTTCTTTACTTTTTAATAATAAACATTATGACTGGTATGAGATGGTATCTCATTGTGGTTTTTATTTATGTCTCTCTAATTATTAATGGTCTTGAGTATTTTTTTTTTCATATGCTTGTTGACCATGTGTATGTATTTTTTGAGAAGAGTCTGTTCATATCCTTGCCCTTTTTCCAACAGGTTCTTTTAATTTTTGCTTGCTAATTTGTTCAAGTTTCTTATAGATTCTGGATATTAGACTTCTTTAAGATGTATCATTTGCAAATATTTTCTATTTTCTGTGCATGTTTTTCTCTTTCTTTCTCTCTTTCTTCCTCTCTCTCTTTCTCTTTCTCTCTTTCTTTTGAGACAGAGTCTTGCTCTGTCACCCAGACTGGAGTGCAGCACCACCAAGCCCAGCTAATTTTTTTGTATATTTAGTAGACATGGGGTTTCACCAGGTTAGTCAGGCTGGTCTCAAACTCCTGAACTCAGGTGATCCACTCACCTCGGCTTCCCAAAATGCTAGGATTGCAAGCATCATTTTCTTTGACATTTTCTTTTTCTGTGCAGAAGCTCTTTGGTTTAATTGGGTCCCACCTGTCTGTTTTTGTTTTTGTTGCAACTGCTTTTGGGGACTTCATTGTAAAATCTTTGTCGATGCTTATGTTCAGAATGATATTTCCTAGATTTTCCTCTAATATTTTAACAGATTTAGGTCTTACATTTAAATCATTATTCCATTTTAATTTTTGTAAAAGGTGAAAGGAAGGGATCTAGTTAAAATCTTCTGCATGTAGCTAGCTTATTTTTTTTTCAGCACCGTTTGTTGAATAGAGAGTCCTCTTTTCAATGTTGTCATTCTCATTGTAGAGATCTTTCAAATCACTGTTTATTTGTATTCCCATATATTTAGGTTTGTATAAAAGGAATTGCAATTTTGGAACATGAATTTTAAATAATTATATCTAGGTTCAAGCATGTCTTTATTAATCAAAATCATATGCAAATACTAAAATGGAATAATGACTTAAGTGTAAGACCTAAATCTGTTAAAACATTAGAGGAAAATCTAGGAAATATCATTCTGAACATAAGCATCGACAAGGATTTTACAATGAAGTCCCCAAAAACAGTTGCAATAAAAACAAAAATAGACAAATGGGACCAAATTAACCAAAGAGCTTCTGCACAGAAAAAGAAAATGTCAAAGAAAATGATGCCTGCAATCCTAGCATTTTGGGAAGCCGAGGCGACTGGATCACCTGAGGTCAGGAGTTTGAGACCAGCCTGACTAACATGGTGAAACCCCATCTCTACTAAAAATACAAAAAAATTAGCTGGGCATGGTGGTGCTGCACTCCAGTCTGGGTGACAGAGCAAGACTCTGTCTCAAAAGAAAGAGAGAAAGAGAAAGAGAGAGAGGAAGAAAGAGAGAAAGAAAGAGAAAAACATGCACAGAAAATAGAAAATATTTGCA
>NW_012114744.1:5123596-5159031 GCF_000951035.1 Colobus angolensis palliatus | reverse complement strand
TGATATAAATGATGAATTGATGGGTGCTGATGAGTTGATGGGTGCAGCACACCAACATGGCACAAGTATACATATGTAACAAACCTGCACGCTATGCACATGTACCCTAGAACTTAAAGTATAATAATAATAAAAAAACCAAAAACAAAAACAAAAAAAAAAAGAAAAAAGGGCAAGGATATAAACAGACACCTCTCAAAAAATACATACACATGGCCAACAAGAGTACACAGAAAGCACAGAGGATGGGAGAAGATATTTGCAAATGATACATCTGAAAGAAGTCAAATATCCAGAATCTATAAGAAACTTGAACAAACTGCAATGCCTGTGGTCAGCACTGGTCAACAGAAAAGGCCCAATTCTTCTCCATGACAATGCCCAACCGCACATCACACAACCAACACTTCAAAATTTCAACTAATAGGGCCAGAAAATTTGCCTCATTCTCCACATTCACAGGACCTCTTGCTAACTGACTGCTACTTCTTCAACCATCTTGACAGCGTTCTGCAGGGATTTGCTTCCACAACCAGCAGGAAGCAAAAAATGCTTTCCAAGAGTTCATCTCATCCTGAAGCATGGATTTTTACGCTACGAGAATAAACAAACTTATTTTTCATTGGCAAAAATGAGTTGATTGTAATGGTCCCTCAGCTCAGCTCACGAGACACCTCTTATTGGGCTTTTTTAACTTTCCAATTTTCTTCAAATGCTGAATGACCATAGAATGGTCAACATTGACCATTGATTTCTTTGGCATCTTCTCTTGTAGTTGTAAAAGTATCAGCTTCCATGATTGCTCTCAATTTGTCACTGTCGACTTCTGGTAGCTGGTCACTAAGCTTCACATCTTCAAGCCTCTCATCTCCTTTGCAAGACTTCTTGAGCCACCACTGCACTGTATGTTTGTGAGCAGTTCCTGGGCCAAATGCGTTGGTGATGTTGCGAGTTGTTTCCACTGCTTTATAGTCCATTTTGAATTTGAATTAAAAAATCACTCAAATTTGCTTTTTGTCTAACATCATTTCCATAGTCTAAAATAAACATAAACTAAACAGCAAGTGATACGTCATTAGAAAAAAAAAAACCCATAAAGTGAGAAATACCCATTAAAATGATGTATAACATAACCACATTTATTTAAGAATGTATTCAAATATCAAACATCAAATTCCAACAATGCAAAACCTGCAATTACTTTTGCACTCACCTAGGTATTTAATTCTCCTTGTGGCTATTGCAAATGGGATTGTGTTCTTGGTTCGGCTCTCAGCTTGCATGTAATTGGTGTATAGAAATGTTGCTGATATTTTTGCATTGATTTTGTATCCTGAAACTTTACTTTCAGGGTTTATCAAAATATAGAATCATATAGACTGCAGTAAGAGATATTTTTACTTCTCTTCCTATCTGGATGCCATTTATTTATGTTTATTGCCTTGTTTCATTGACTAGGACTTCCAGTACTATGTGGAAGAGCAGTGGAGAGAATAGGCATTATTATCTTATTATGGGTCTCAAGGGAAATGTTTATAGCTTTTGCCCATTCAGTATGATGTTGGCTATGGGTATGTCATTGATAGCTCTTAGTATTTTAAGGTGTGTATTTTGATGCCTAGTTTGCTGAGAGTTTTTACATAAACAGATGTTCAGTTTTACTGAAAGCCTTTTGTGTGTCTATTGAGATAATCATGTGGTCTTTTTTATAGTTCCATTTATGTGATGAATCACATTTATTGATTGGCGTATGATGAACCAAAGGATTCAGTTTGATAGAATTTTATTGAGGATACTTTTCATCTTTGTTCATCAGAAATATTGGCCTGAAGTTTTATTAATTGGTTGATTGACTGATTGTCTCTTCTAGGTTTTGGTATCAAAATGATGCTGGCCTCATAAAACAAGTTAGGGAGAAGTCCCTCCTAAATTTTTTGTAGTAATTTCAGTAGGATTAGTCCTAACTCTTCTGTCTATGTCTGATATAATTGAGCTGTTAATCTATCTGGTCCCGGGCTTGATTTGGTTGGTAGTTTTTCTTATTATTATTATTACTGATTAAATTTTGTAACTCATTATTTGTCCGTTCATGGTTTCAATTTCTTCCTAGTACAATTTTGGGAAGTTGTATGTTTTCAGAAATTTATCCATTTCTTGTAGGTTTTCTAGTTTGTGTGAATAGAGGTGTTTGTAATAGTCTCTGAGTGTTTTATTGTATTTCTGTTGTTATTTCTAATTTTGTTTATTGGGATCATCACTCTTTTTTCTTTATTAATCTATCTAGCAGTCTATCAAAGTTATCTTCTTTCAGATAACTATCTTTAAGTTTTCTTTATCTTTTGTGTAGTTTTTTCACGTCTCAATTTCATGTCGTTCAGCTCTGATTTTCAGGTTATTTCTTTTCTTCTGCTAGCTTTGAGACTGGTTTGCTCTTGTTTTTCTAATTCTTCTCAATATGATGTTAGGTTGTTAACTTGGTATCTGTCCAACTTGATGTAAGTATTTCATGCTTTAAACTTGCCTCTTAAGTTTGCTTTAGCTGTGTCCCAGAGATTCTGGAATATTATGTGTCTGTTTTCATTAGTTTCAAAGTTTTTCTTTTTTCTTTTTTTTTTTTGAGACGGAGTCTCGCTCTGTCACCCAGGCTGGAGTGCTGTGGCGGGATCTCAGGTAACTGCAAGCTCCGCCTCCCGGGTTTACACCATTCTCCTGCCTCAGCCACCCGGGTAACTGGGACTACAGGAGCCGCCACCTCGCCCGGCTAGTTCTTTGTAGTTTTTAGTAGAGACGGGGTTTCACCGTGTTAGCCAGGATGGTCTTGATCTCCTGACCTCGTGATCCGCCCGTCTCGGCCTCCCAAAAGTTTCAAAGTATTTTTTTTATTTCTGCCTTAGTTTCATATTTAAACCAAACATCATTCAGAAGCAGGTTGTTTAATTTTTATATAATTATATGGTTTTGAGACATCTTCTTGGTATTCACTTTTAGTTATATTGTGCTGTGGTCCTACACTGTGGTTGGCATGTTTTTTTTTTTTAATTTTTGTGAATTGTTTTATGGATGAGTGTGTGCTCAATCTTAAAGTATGTGCTCTGTGAAGATGAGAATAATATATATTCTATGGTCATTGTGTGGAATATTTTGTTGATCTCTGTTAGTCCCATTTGGTCAAGCATCGATTTTCAGTCCTGAATATCTTTGTTAGTTTTCTGACTCAATGTGTCTAACATTGGCAATGGGATGCTGAAGTCTCCTATTATTATTTTGTGGGTAAATATCTTTGTAGATATCCGAGAACTTATTTTAGGAATCTGGGTGCTCAACATTGGGTGCATACATATTTAGAATAGTAAAATCTTCTTGTTTAATTGAACCTGTTTTCATTATGTAATGCCCTTCTTTATCTTCTTTGGCTATTGGTGGTTTAATGTCTATTTCATCTGAAATAAGAATAGCAATCTCTGCTCTTTTTTGTTTTCACTTGCTTGAGAGATCCTTCTCCATTCTTGCAGTTTGAACCTACGGGTGTAATTGCATGTGAGATGGGTCTCTTACAGCAAGCACTTTGGTCTTGCTTCTTCTTCTAGTCTTTCACTTTGTGTCTTTTAAGTAAGACGCTTAGCCCAATGAAAAGTCAGTATTAATATATGAGGATTCGATCCTGTTATTATGTTGTTAACCTGTTATTATGCAGACTTGATTGTATAGTTGTTTCATAATGTCAATGAGCTATGTACATGTACTTAAGGTGTGTTTTTGTGGTGGTATATATTAATCTTTTGTTTCTATGCATAGCACTCCCTTAAAGACCTCTTGTAAGGCAGGTCTGGTGGTAATAAATTCTCTTCATATTTGCTTGTCTTGAAAGGATTTTATTTCTCCTTCATTTATGAAAGTCACTTTGACAGGATATGAAATTCGTGGTTGTAATTTATTTTCTTTTAAGATACTAAATATAGGCCCCCAATCTCTTCTGACTTGTAGAGTTTCTGCTAAAGGGTCTGCTGTTAACCTAATGGAGCTCCCATTGTAATTTACCTGCCCCTTCTCTCTAGCTCCTTTAAGGTTTTTTCTTTTGCATTTTTGAACTTGGAGAATCTGATGACTATGTGTCTTGGGAATGGTCACCTTGTGTAGTATCTCACAGAGGTTCTCTGAATTTCCTGATTTTTCCTGTCAACCTCTCTAGTGAGGCTGGGGAAATTTTCATAGACAATATCCTCAATTATGTTTTCCAGGTTGCTTGCTCTCTCCCCATTTTTTTTTTTTTTCAGGAATGCCAATGAGTCATAAGTTTGGTCTCTTTACATGATTTTTATTTTTCAGAGGTTTTGTTCATTTTCTAAAATTCTTCTTTCTTTAATTTTGTTTGTCTGAATTGATTTGGAGGAATAGTCTTGAGCTCTGTGATTCTTTTCTTAGCTTGCTCTATTCTGTTATTATTGCTTCCAATTGTATTAAGAAATGCATTTTTTTTTTCCAGATGTTCAGCTTAGTTCTTTCTGCAAATGGGTATGTCATCATTCCACACTTGGATTCTTTTACTGTATTCTTTGAATTTTATTTCTACCTTCTTCTATATCTCATTGAGCTTCCTTGCCATCCAGATTCTGAATCCTTTACCATTATATCAGCTATTTGTATCTGATTATTAACCATTGCTGGGGACCTAGTGTGATCGTTTGGAGGTAAGAAAAGACACTTTGGCTTTTAGAATTGCGAGAAATCTTGCACTGTTTTTTGTTTGTTTGTTTGTTTGTATTCTCATGTGTGTGTGATGATCCCTTATTCTCTGAAGTTGCTGTCCTTTGGATAAGGCTTTTTTTGCTTTTATATTCTTTGATGCCCTTGAGGTTCTGATTGTGGTATAAGTTGGATTTAGTCAATTGACTTCATTTCTGGATGTCTTCAAAAACTGAGCTCAGCACTCCTGGGCTATGTGCTCTAATCCTGCAGTCCTGAAACCAGGTCCATGACTCTTTTCTCTGGACCCTTGAGGTGAAGGAGCTGCTATTTTGGAGGGGCTGAGGTGCTCTCAGTCCACTGGAAACAACACTGTTGGATGCTGCCAGCAAAAGCAGCCTGATGAAGCAGTGAATGGGCAGTGGGTGTGTGTGCATCAGCGGAGGGCCAGTGCAGCCATAGGTCCTGCAAAAGCAGCCTGATGAAGTAGTGAATGGGCATGGCAGTAGTGAATGGGAATGGGCATGGCAGTAATGAAGGGGCCAGGAGCAACTGCACACCAATGGGGGTTGTAGGGGAGCCAAGAGCATGTGCACTGTGATGGGGTGGTATTGGGTTTGTGCATGCCTGCATTCCAGCCAGATGGCAGAGGAAAACTGCAGACAAGCGTATGCTGGTGGGGTAAGCTACGGATAGTACTCACCAGTGGCAGTCTGTCTGTGAAACTAACTTGACAGGAAGGCAGGGGCTGTCGACAAAAGAGTTAAGGCACTAATCACTGTCGAGTGCTTTAATACGGCGGCTGAGGCTGTGTTGTAACCTGGTGTGGCCAGGCAGAGACCCTTGGAGAGGCCAGCATATGGGGAACATTTAGATTTGACTGGCCCTGTCCTGTGGGCAAGATAGCCATGCTCATTCTAGGTCTGGCAGTTAACAAAGTCTAACACCGCCTGAAGGAATATGGAGAGCCTTAGTGAATGGGTCTGTGGGATGACTGTGCTCCACTGCAGTCATCCCCATGCCAAACCATCTGGGCTCCACACAGAATAGAGTTCTGTCTCTGCCAACTCCCTGGAAAGTTCTCCCTATCAACTCAGATATCTGTGGTGGTAGTGGACATCTCTCACCTCTAGGATTCCAGAGTTCTGTTGACAGTGGGCTGCTCCATACCTATATCACTCACCCCTTTGCTAGGAGTCACTTGAGGCCAGGAGCGAATCCTGGTTCTTGGCAACCCCATCCAGAGCTCTTAGTCTATTTTCTCTTCAGCCCCAGGGTCTGCAACTTTCCTCTATCAACTTTCAATGTCTTCTTTCCAAAGATCAGCTTACAGTGTTCCAGTCTACTTGATATTCTGTTCTTTGTCAACGGGAGAAGTTCTTCCTGGCTGTGTCTAGTCAGCCATCTTGACATTTTCTCTACTCTGTATTGTGCAAGAGGTTCTTGATATTGTAATGTCATAAATAAATAACATCTATATTGAAAATAAATAAATAAAATACATCTTTATTCATGGTTGATATAGTCATTGATGAAGAAAATTCTATGGAATTGACAAAAAAATACTAGTATTACTAAATGAGTTCAATAAGATTACAGGATAAAAACAACTATATAATAAAATATTACCATGAAAAATCAATTATATTTCTACAAAGTAGCAATAAGCAGTCAGAAAATTAATTTTTGATAACATGAATAAATTAAGAGTGGCCGGGCATGGTGACTCACGCCTGTAATCCCAGTACTTTGGGAGGATGAGATGGCTAACATGGTGAAACCTCCATCTTTACTAAAAATACAAAAAAAATTAGCTGGGCGTGGTGGCACGCGCCTCTAGTCCCAGCTACTTGGGAGGCTGAGGCAGGAGAATTACTTGAACCCAGGAGGCGAAAGTTGCAGTGAGTCGAGATTGCACCACTGAACTCCAGCGTGGGTGACAGCAAGATTCCACCCAAAAACAAAAAAAAAAGACTAACCAAACCAAGAGTTGACAAGGATGTGGAGCAACTCGGACTCTCTTTGCACTGGTGATAGAAACATAGTATGGTACAACTAATTTAGGAGATAGCTGTTAGTTTTGTTGTCAGTGTACACTTAAAATACAAACCAGGAACTCCAAGAGAAATAAAACTTGTGTCCATGCAAATACTTATATACAAATTACCGTTCCCGACTTTCTTTTTAGCAGCTTAACATTGGAAACAATACAAATATCCATTAACAAGTGAAGGGATAAAGAAATTGTAGTGTCATATACTACTCAGGACTAAAATGTAAGGGCTATTTGGAAAAATGTAAATGAATTTCAAAATAATTATGCTGAGTTAAAGAAGTCGGGTAAAAAAGACCATATACTGTATATGATTAATGCATTTCTAGAAAATGCACAAATTCATAGTGAAAGAGAACAGGTGTGTGCTTACCTAGTTGAGGAAATAGAGAAGAGGTGAGAGTGATGGATTACAAGGGACACATGGAAAATTTTTGAAATGATGATTATGTTTATTACCTTGATGTGGTGCTGATTTTATAGATTTATACACATGTCAAAATTATCCAATAATACATTTTAAATATAGGCAGTTTTATGTGTCTCAAAAATAATTTAATACTATATATATGTTAAAAATAAAGGATAAGCAAAGACTTTGCTTTCAATATTGTATGTGCTTACGTGTGTGTGTGTGTGTTTGTGTATTGTACTATTAATGTGTTTCAGGAATTGAAAGAGTATCATTAGGTTTTATTTAGAGCAGCTGTTACATTTTTTTCCTCTGCTAACTTTGTTATATGTTAAATATGGTAGAAAGCAACTCTTAAGAGCTTTTCTTTTTTATTTTCTTTTCCTCAAATCAACTTAATGCGAGTATTTCTGTAGTGGGAATAGCATAATTGAGCACAATTACTCATAAGACAAATATGAATTATGCTTCCTCATACTAGTGATTCCATTGAAATGATAATACGTTGTAATTATAGAGCTATACCCTTAATATTAGTCATCAGTAACGTAACTTGTATCCTAAATTCGAAGTTATTTTATTAAAATTTATGAAATGTTATTAGCTTTAATTATGAATTGTTTGCCAGAGATATAAGGTGATAATAATGCTAATAAATTCAATTATTATTTGCTTAAAGTTTTATTCTTTAAAACTTGACTACTTAATTATATCTTTATTATAAAAAGACCACACATTTGTGAAAGCAAACTTGCAGAGTAAGATTTTTAATGGTTATTGAATCTGTTCTTGTTTGGAATGCATGTTTGATGGATGGAGCTTATATATGCGTATATATAGAAAACATCATTTGTGATTCATCAAAATATTAAAGACACATTTAAAATCTCAATTTATTTCCAAAAGTACCAGAAAAGTGCAGAGCTAAATTTGCAGCCCTATTTTAGGATGCCGTAATGTTTGCTCTCCTAATATTTTCTATCTTATGTATACTTCCTCTGCACCCGTTATGTATTTGCATTGTTCAACTTCATTACCTATATTCAAATAATTTTGTAAATCATCTCTATTCTGATGTAATATGGGAGTTTACATATAAAAGAGAAAACATAAAATGTTTAGCACAAAAAAATGAGAAAATAAATGAAGTATTTACTGAGTTATCTGGAAAGATTTCTTAGATGTTTTGAAGGGATATTTGATAGTTAATGGTGATGCTTAGGCTATCTGCTTTCACTAAAAAATCAATTTCTTTTGTTACCTAGACACATGTATATCACAAAGAGTATTATAAGCATATTAGTTTTGATCAGGCTTATTTTGACTTAGATGTAGCTCCGATTCAATGAACAGATGATTCAAATGAGCAGATGATTATTGAAAATGAGCAGATGATTCAAATGAGCAGATGATTATTCTGATATCACAGCACCATGGTTGGCAAAAAAGAATCTGCAGTGCTGAACATGTGTGCCATACTGGGCCAAACTAGAGAGTGCAAAAGGAGAGGAGGAGACCATCTTTGTGAGGATGCCCTGATGAGGAAGTGGCAGTACTGGGCAGGTTTGAAATTTTACTGTGTCTTCATCAGATCATCTACTTTTAACTGAAAAGTTCTGATTGTGGTACAGAATATCAATAGACCTGATTGGGGAGGTAGATAAAAGATGTACAAGAGGCAACAAATCTGGGCCTTTCATTAGTAAAACTTCAGTCTGGCAATCAGAACTTGGGGTGTGTAAAAACATGGCAAGATGTATTGATTTCTTAAAGTGTTTTAGTCATAAAATCTTGCTGAGCTTCAGATGACAAACCCATTATTCACTTTTGTGTAATTTTTTTGTTGATGTTTTGTGTTTTACTTTGTTTCAGCAATGATATTTTGCCATTTGATACAATACAGAAAATCCAAACACTTCAAATTTACAACAAATAAATATGTTGTTTTGAGAATATCATATTATTGCCTTTAATATAAAATTGCATGACTGAAGTGGAAACATCTACTAAATATTTCCGTCCTCTCTGAAGCATGGTCTAAATTATCAGAAGTAAACATTAAGTTCATCAGTTTGTAGATTGTCAACAGTTTCTATTTTAAAAAGTAATTGCAGAGATCATTGTGATTCTTGTCTACTTGTTTCCTCTCTGACTTTTGCTGCTGACATATCATAGCATGTATGCAATACCTTCCAGAAAAATCATGAATGAAGTAGTATGCTTTCATCTTCCTGTGGGAGGAATAAGTGCCTGAGCCAAAGATAATAATTTGAAAGGATAAAATAAAAAGTATGTGACAAATCAAAATTATTAAAATGTGGTATTTTCCCTTCAAATGTATTTAGCTGAAGTTTCATAGTACTCCAAACTATGGGGGACAGTACTGTGTGTACTTTTATAAGGCCAATGCTTGCATTCTTCAGTCTCAATAGATAAGAAGCTATTGAAAGATGTAGAGATGAATAGAAAGGGAGAAGATAACATTAGCACACATTTTTCTGTATACAAAAGAGATCTGAAATATTGGTTAATTTGTGCTCTTTCTAAAATTTTAAAGTATGTGCTCAGCTAAATTGTCTAATGATTCTTATTTGTCATAGATATTAGGGGTTATTTACTTTGCAGGTTATTTTACTTATTTCATAAAAGCAAAAGTAATAAGCTGGTGCTTTTTAATAAATAGTGGATAGATATCAATGCAGTACAAATCAGTGCATATTTTTAACCTAAAGCTTCTAGATAGCACAGATATATATATGTGTGTATATATATGCACATTTATATATTTATATTAACATTTATATATTTATATTTACATGTTATATGTATATAACACATAATATATAGTATATAATATATAATATATAAATGTAAAGATAAACATATATAAACACACACACACATATTTATACACAAATATATACATTACATATAAAGTATGCATATTTATACATATATGTATAAACGTATGTATATATGCATTTTTAATGGCAAGAACATATACCAGAATAATAAACTGCTGCCCTAAAATAAAGAGTTTTTTAATCCATTATACTAGAACCTCACACATAGAATCCTCCTCCATACCTCTATGACATGGTAATGTGCAAGGCTACTACCATGAAACCATAGCATATTTTTACTGCTGCTTCCACCACTGAAATGTTATTCCTAAAGTTCATTCCTAAAGGGGATACTATCATAGTCTTGAGGTCATTTTTTAAAATCAGTGATTATGTGTTTAGTGTTATCAGTATTTAAACACTAGACAGAATACACAGGACTACTAAAGCCTACTTGAGGCCTACTCACTCAGATATTCTTGGATCAAGGTATCACATTGCACATTGAAAAACAAGGTCTTTAGATAATTTAAAATTACTAAGAAACCCCTAGAGTTGGTAATACACCCAGGAAGGGAAGTAAGATCTAAAGTTTCAATAAGGGATGGAGATTGGATAGCTAATAAAGCAGAACAGGCACCTAAGGAGAGTGATGCTTGTCTACTTGCTTCCTGTCTGGGTTTTGCTGCTGACATTTCATGGTATGTATGCAATAGCTTCCAGACAAATGGTGAATGAAGTAATATGCTCTCTTCTTCCTGTGGGAATGCATAATAATAAAATAATGTAGCAATAAAAGAAAAAATATCAAATAAAAATGAAAGTACATGGCATAAAGTACCTGGATTACGAGATCAGAGGTAAATCTAATGAAAAAAAAAATCACACAGAATTTAAATCTTAAGTTTGCAAAGCATTTTAGAGCAAAGCTTCTTGAGGTTAAGACTCAGATCTGCTTTCAACTCTTTAACTACCACAATGTTCCATATATCAGATGCTCAATAAACATTTCCTGGATGAACTCATGCTAACTAGTAAAGCCTGACTAAATTCACCCAGAGGTGGAGAAAGCACTGGTTACACTTGCTTCATGGTTCCAGGTACATGGCAAAGCCCATCTGCTGCAGCAGATGCCTGGGGGTTGATTGGACAACAAATGTTTGTGAAGAAAAAGGCATCTCTTTCTGAGAAGGCTACGAAGACAGAGGACCAGGCAACTGTGCCAGGACTGCTCTTATCATCCATCAACACCCTCACCATCATATTCATCTTCCTAATTTAACCAAAAAGCTTCTACAAATTTGTAGAGAGATGATTGGACTACATTTTACAGTTTAAAATAAAAAGCCCCATAACATTTTTGATAAAAGTTAATTTGCATTATGTTCTTTATGCAAACATTCTGTGTTTGCTATGCCTTTCTTTAAACACACTAACACATCGATAGTTTCTGGAAATATTTCAGTATGCAATATTTCTGCATTAACCCTTAAATTTTCATGTTGTTAATGTGAGTAATCTACACATTCTCCTAAGTTTAAATTCATTTATTTTAGCTATAATTATAATGATATAGACATAGAGATTGGAGAATAAAAATTTCATGATTTATTTCCTATTTCAGTTTTCCCATCTCTGATTTACCTTTGGTTCCAGGATTCTAGAAAAAAATTTCAAACAGCTGTAATAACTTTAGCTTTATTTTCCTTGAAAGAGGAGGTCAACAACACTGAAACTTAGACTTTGGTGGTAGAGAAACTTGATTTTTAATGAAAGAAACAAAAATAATGTATACACAAGGATAAGTGAGCTATCTTTCCCTTAATATATTACCAATTTTACATTGTGAGTTAACAAATTTTGCAGCAACCTAATTTGTTTTTGCCATAGACTACAAGTTTCTAATATAAAACGGTTAATTTTCCCATGAAGTAGAAAACTGTATATAATAAGATTGGATCTGTATTTAAACTCATGCTTAAACAGGTTAAATATGCACTGTTTTTTATCCACCTATGGAAGAACACAGTATACCACCTAAAGAGATTATTCTCATGCAGAAATCAAGACGAAATCAAAAATTACAAATGGTCTCTTTGAGTCTACTGTTTTCTTCCATTTTTGCATTCCACATAGACAATTTTTTAATCAAACCTTTCTAAAGTACTGCATTTTTACCTTGTTAGGAGACCGGAAAAAAGTAACAATATAATTTACATTTTTCACGAGAATGTATTTTTAAATTCTCTTGTAGGCACTGACCCTCTTTTCCTTATTACCCTTATTTCTATTACTTCTTTTCTGTGAATTATCTATATGCTAATTCAACAGAAACAAACATAGAGTAATTGACTAATCTTGTATTGTCTTTAGAGTAGTAATGCATGGAATACTTTCCAGATAAAAACCTTAGTAAAATTTTACTTTTTAAATTCCAGCTAAAATAGACATTTTCTAGTTGATACTGACATAATATGATTATTTTCCAAGTATCAGCTCAAGTTTCATTACAGTAATCTTCCAGGACAGTTGTATTTTGTGAACATCAGATTTTTTTTTCCTGGAAACAGGACCATAAGGGAAAAAAATGATGACACGGCTTCTTTAGATATCTATACTAACTGTGGATGACTGTAAAGTGAACTGGGTGAGCTGGATTAGCTACGTGAAACAGCCCTGTGGTGATTGCTCTAGAGGAGGAAGATAGGAAGATGTAAAGGGGAATTGTGGAGAATGGATCAGAAGCACAAGACTTCTAGCCTTATCAAATCTCCTGTGACAAAATCATGGCTCTGAAGCAGGTGAGGCACTCTTAAAATATTAATTTTAATTTATTGTCCCTAAATTCTTGGAGAATTCTCAGGCCCTTTTAGGGGTTCAAGGAAATACAAACTATTTTCATATTAATTCTAAGATGTTATCTGCCTTTTATTGTGTCAGTAAGTGCACTGATTGTGAAAAGCAATGGGGGATAAAACTGCCAGTGATTTACAGCAAGGTAGTATCCCCATATTTTATTACTAATTACTATATTATTCATTGCCATGCACTGCAATATAATCCAATGTCAGTTTAACTTAAGAATATATTTTAATGAGCAAGGAATAGTATTTATAAACAAAAACTTGATTCTTAAGTCACATACATCTATTTTTAACATTCTGCTTGACAAAAGGAGACGTACACTTAAAGCAACTGAGTCATTACTAAAATACGATGGTTGTCTCAAGGAATATCAGTGGTTTGTTCTGAGTAGCCAGCAAAACTAACCATTTTTTTCATAGATTGGAACTTTTACTTAAGACAATGACTTACAGACAAATTATGCTACTTCGTGTCTGGGTATTTAGAAGGTGTTTCCTCAAAAAATGAACAAAATAAGCCTGTCACAGAAGACAATTGTCAATATATGTGGAAAATAATAAACTTTAGAAGAATTAGAATTTTAGAGGTTTGGTTCCATCACTGTGAACTTGACTTCTGATTACTAAAGGAATATTCCAGTTAAATGAATAATTTTATTAAACAATGTTAATTTTTGATATTGTAAAATGAAACTCATCTACATTTGAAAGATGTTCATAAGTCAGTGAACTCATGTTCTCCAAATGACAAACACATGATGTTATAAAATTATCTGTGAATAAAAGATCCATTCAAGGTTCTTCACAGGTCAATTGACTCTAATGTAACAGAATATAAAATTATTTTGATTTTTTTCAGATTCCATTTTGAAACTAACCTTTAAATAACTTTTACCTGTTCTTGAAGAACACTACTAACAATTAGTTGAAAAGGTCATTAAAGGTCCCTCTCTTTTTCTTTCCAACTACATAGCTATACGAAACTTGATTTTCTTTATATACCTCAACCAACTTATTGTAACACATTTAATGAAAAGCAGATGTGAAAATTCAACTGCCACATTTTTCTCACAAATGCAATTTGACTACGTTTGTAGATAGCAAGTGGAAGAGCATAAAAGAACATCATATAGCACGTGACACGATCTCATTCCATTTTTCCTGTTATTATATTTGGGTCTATGTGAAATAGAATAATGAGTAAGAAAAATGTCACAAGTCTCAGGTACCTTTCATTCTCTCTCTTAGGACAGTGGGAAATTGTTAATATTTGAATAACAACACTACAGTTTATCAACTATTTCTGCTTATTTCTACCACACTTTTTATTTATATATTGTTGGTCAATGATGATAAATCTCATACAAGAACTATTTATATATTAAACTTGTCTATGATAAGCAATGACTAGGTTCTTAGGCCCTCACTTTTGATGTGTCTCTAATATTTTGGTTAGGTATGTAAGAAGTTACCTAGATTGTTGTGTTTAGTGTGAACCTTATTGATAACGCATGTGACAAGAGAAACTATACTATCTTGTGAAAATTTTATCTTTTATTCTTAAAAAGATGACATTTCTCATTATTCTTCAAAAATAAAATAATCTGTTAGTGCATAATGAGATACACATACTTGAAGCAAAATACAAACGTCAGAAAGTCATTGGCAGAGCTATGCTTAGAAATCAGGACTAAAGAAAGTAGCATGATTTCAACCATAAAGGCAGTGTATTTTTATTGGTTCCATTTTAGATAATACAAGGTCATGATACTTTTGAGTGAGCTTCTGCATTCCTTCATTAATTTCTGTCATTGTGGTGAATATTAATAAGCACATCTTTTATCATCACAGTACTAAATTTTATAACACAACATCTTATCCTTCCCTTTGCCAAGATTGTTACATAGATGTAATTTTAAGAATATCCACGTTAACATCATAACATCACCGAAAATAGCTACAAACGTAGCAGGGAGAGTTAGTCTCTGTCAAATAACATGCACGTATTTTATGTAATTAACTTGCCAATATAAGGTTTGAATTTAGATGATCAATATCTGCGTATTATGAAACAATGTTATGTAAGAATTGCACTGCAATGCACAATTTAAATAAAATGATTAATTTCCTCTTATTCCTCCAGTAACCTCTTAATTCTGCGTGAAAGTTTGATTAATAAATCTATAAAAGAGAACATTTAGTTAATAACTAACAGTAAAAATTGTTGACAATGGAAAAAGCAGCTAACTGGTTTTTAGTTGCCACCTCATCGCAGAATAGTGATTTCATTAGTTTCCTGTTTTTGAATAACAAATTACCACAAGTTTAGTGGTTTAAAATGACAGAAATTTATTTCACAGTTTCCATAGTACAGGAGTTATGGTACAAGGAAACAAAGTGCTCAGGAACCCCGGCTAAAAATCAGTATGTCATCTGGGGTCACAATTCATATTGGAGCCTCAGGTTACTATCCAAACTCATTAATTGTTGACAAAATTCATTTCCCTGAAGTTGTATAACTAAGTCATCCATATTCTTACTGACTTCTGAATAGAGACCACATTCAACTTCTGGAGGTCACGCTCGGTTCCTGGCCACATGCCCCAAAAAGGAGTATACAGCTTGAGTCTTTGCTTTCTTCCAGATGAATAGGCGCACATATCTCTGACTTTTAATGTTCCCCCAGTATTCTACAAAGGAAGAAAAGAAATACCCACACACAGATACACACACACACACACACACACAGTCCCAGGAGTGACTCTGTCTTCACTATTTGCCATATAACATAATCTAATCTACAGAGCAATCATGCTTTCATAGCCACAGATTCTGCCCACACTCAATGAGAGAAAATTAATTCAAGGTGTACGTTTATACCAAGTGCTGAGAATTTGGGAGATCATCTTGGAATACTGTCTACAATAGAAACCTTTAACCCATTGGTTTTAAATAGAAAGTTTCAGTCCAGAAAAAAAAAAAAATTCGTTATTTCCAAAGATATTTCTTTGTAGAAATGAATGATATTAGTATCATCTTATGGCATTTATTGAGATCAATACTTATCTTCAAGCCAATAGCCAGTATTTATAGCCCCTCACTCTAAAACCAGATATAGAGGTCAAATCATAAGCAAATGAATACAGAAGTTTCTTGCACCCCTAGAAACAATTGTACTGAGAGTAATATTTTAAATATATATAGATTTTTAATTAACAAATTAAACTCTATATTTCAAATCAGGAGAAACAGATGAAGGCAATTGTTGTATATTCCTTTAAAATATTCTTTTGTGTGTGTGTTGATTTCATTTGTTGCTTGACACAACAAGTGTATTTTTTGCAGAGGGTGACAGTGACAATTGGGAGAGTTAATGTGGATCTTTCTCATTTGAGAATCATAGCAATGACAGGTGGCTAAAGTTCATGAAAATACCTTAGGCTTAATGAGGTGTGGACAAATTCAGCATGCATCAGGTAATAAAAATCTTAACCTAAAAAATGTTTAAATCTTATATGGTTACAGTTTGAAGTTATTACTTAATTTTTCCTAATAAATTTTTAACAAGACCTTATATTAATATATTCACATTTTAAGTAAAATGACACTTGGGTAATTTCCTAATGAGATTTACATTCTGAGGTCATATTTTCATAAAATACTCAGCCAATAAAATAATAAGATTGTACTATTTTATCAATCATGATTTCAGAGTCATCCCAAAAGAAACAAACTAAAATGTCTTTTAAAAACACAAGGATAATATTATGAGAAATACATTGCTTCAGCCTATGTACAGCAGATTTAATATTTAACAATAATATTTGACCTTAATATTTAACAATTAAATAGAATTTTTTCAGTATTGCTTAATGTATGTATTATATAATGTGATATATTTGGATGAATAAAAACATCTAATTTTGAATACAATTTTTTTGCATTTATTTAAAACCTTGTATTTCACCTGCAAAAAAGCATCGTAAAATGGCATATGCAAAGGTTCGCATTTCTTAAAAACAAGTAAGTGGAAGATAATTTATTATTGAGAGAGAAATAATTTGAGTAGATTTAGAATTTCTGGAAGTAAAACATTTCCCAGTTTCAAAATTACGCAAATAACAAACAAATAGCTACAGCAACAGCAAAATATCTTGAGAAGAAAAACATAACCTGAGGCAAACTCTTCTATTTAAAGCCTAATAAAACTACAATGGAAGCAGTTAAACATTTCAAAAGGGGCAGCAATGAGGACAGACTAGTTAAATATTGAAGGATTCTCTTGAGTATGCTGTTTATGAATATATATATGCACACTCATCTGCACAGACACACGGACACACATACACAAACACAATACGTCTATTCTTCCTGGTCCCATTTTTGGTATGTCATTATCTGATATCAAAAAGCAACTGAAAATGTATGCAAATCTTTCTTGCAGTCTTTAAAGAAAAACAAAAAATATATTTAAATCTTTTCTTGGCTGTTTCAATCCCTCATTCCTGGCACATGTCCCCAGTCTTACTTCTCTGTGCTACGTTCAACAAACTACTCTTCCTCAAAGGATAAAAATACTTTTTTTCTCTACCTGTTCCTCTGTGACCTGTCATATCTGGTCTATTCTTCTTTATTAAATTTCCCTTTCCAATTGTAAATCAGCATAAGAATTTTAGAATTATTCCATAATTATTTTTCATTAATACATAATAGATCTACATATTTTAGGATACATGTGATAATTTGATACCTTCATATGATATGTAATGATGAAATCATGATAATTGGTATATTAATCACCTTAAACATTTATCTTTATGCTGGGAACATCTAAATAAGTCTCTTTTAGCTCTTTAGAAACATACATTATTAAACTGTAGTCACCCTACTGATCTATCAAACACTGTCTTATTTCTTCTAGATAACTATTTTTTATATATATTAATCAAACTCTCTTTAGCTTCTCCTCCTTCCTACCTTTCCTGGCCTCTGGTAACTACCAATCTGTCTTCAAGGGATCCACCTTCTTAGCTCCCAAATATGAGTGAGAATATCCTACCTATAGCAATTAGGCAAGAGAAAAAAAAGGCATACAAATCGGAAGAGAATAAGAAAAATTATTTTTGTTTGCTGGTGACATGATCTTATACTTAGAAAAATCTAAATACTCCACCAAACCAGAACCAATAATTCAGTAATGTGCAAAATACAAAATCAACTTACAAAAATCAGCAGCACTTATTCGCCAACAGGGAACTGTCTGAAAAAGGAATAAAGAAAGTGATCCCATTTGAAATAGCTAAAAAATATAAAATACCTAGAAATAAACTTAACCAAAGAGTAAAGTATCTCCATGAGGAAAACTATAAAACATGGATGAAAGGAATTGAAGAGGACACAAACAAAGAAAAAAAATTCTATGCTCAAGCATTGAAAAAATGTAGTATAGTTAAAATGTCAATGTTATTCAAAATGATTTACAGATTCAAAGCAGTTCATATCAAAATACCATTCATTTTCAGAATTATTTACTTGGTTGTTCAATTAAGGCAGAAACGGGATTTTCCAGAGTTCACAGAGCAAGAATGGAGGAGAAGCTGAGAGAAAACTTTCATGATTTTTATCTGATAGATGGAGAACATCATCCATCAAAACACCTCTTTGTGTGAGTGTTTATCACATGATTTGATATACCTTTTCTCATTATCATAATAAATGTTCTTGAGTAATTGTATATTGTAAGGTAATATGTTTTGTATACTATAACACCTCCTAATCTCTCAACAGCACTAACATGTGTGAGGCATGTACAAAAGTGAGGACCCAACATAAAGACAGAAAACATAAGGGTTTTTAACTAATAAAGAATAATTAAATTCTATTGTTTTGTATTTTTAATTAATAGTAATTAGGTCTATGAGGTACAATATACTTATACATTGTGAAATAATTAAATCAAGCTACTTAATCCATCACCTCACTTACTTATAATTTTTTGTGGTGAGAACATTTACTATCCACTCTTTTAGCAATTTTGAAATATGAAAGTATTATTATTAACTGTGGTTACCATGGTGTACAATAGGTGACTAAATCTGATTCCTGCTGTTTAATGGAATGACCAACATCTCCCCTTTTTCACACCCTTCCATCAGCCTCTGGTAACCAGCATTGTACTCACAATTTCTGTGAGTTTCACATTTTAAGATTTCACATATGGGTAAGATCATGAAATATTTGTCTTTTGGTTCCTGACTTATTTTACTGAGCATAATGTCTTCCAGGTTTATTCATGCTTTTGGAAAAGACAGAACGTCCTACTTTTGTAAGACTGTATAAATTATATTATTTTGTATGCTAAAAGAGAGTTAAAGTCTTACTCACATGTTGGCAACTAAATCAAGCAGAGGACAGATTTCTGTTTTACATGTACTTCCCTTCCCAGATTTCTGAAGTATAGAATTAAATGCAAATATTTTACTTTGAAGTGTTATAAGAACACAAGAAATGGCTTTTGGAACTAAAATGTACCCATTCAGATACTGAGATTCTGATAACGTCACTGGTCATGTGGGAGACAAGGCAATTTTTCTCCAAGAATTTAAAATTTAAACATTCTTTCTAGAATATCTTTTGTTTATGTGTTTATACAAGATTTTTAGCACTTACCCCATGCCAGGCACAGGGCCAAGTACCTTAAATAAATGAACTCATTTTATCCTCACTACAGTCCTATGAGCTTATCCATATTTTGCCAGGAAAAAAACCAACAAACAAACATGAAAAGCTACCTGTATGTGGTACTCTTAATTACTATTAAGTGAAATAACTATTTCAAAAGTATTTACTTGAAAAAACTAATATCCTAAGAATCTTTCTATATTAAAATTTATCATTATAGTTTAATGATTTTTAAAAAGTTGATGTTTACATAATGACAGGCACTAAATGCACAGTTGGTATTTTCTTCATATTCTTTCATTCGTATTCTCTTCTTCCCTCACCTTTTCTATACAAGGTCAACTCCCTTAAAATAAAGGTAGAAGTGGAGAATGGAAAGCCCAAACTAAAGAGATATATTACTTTCCTCTCCTACAACTGCTTTTGTATGCCTTTGCCCTATGTCCATTTCATATATTTCTAATTTCATTTTGGTTCCTTCTCAAACAGACAAAATACAATTTTTTTTTTAAATTTCACAGTTATCTTATTCGTGTACTCCTTAAAATAAATTTGAAAGTGTACATCAACATTTACATTTTAGCTAATTTGTATAATTTTCCATTATTAAAGTTTAAAAGGTTACTAGTAAAAGCTTATGAGAATTAACGATGTGTCAAACATAAAATTACCACATTTTCTTCCAGGAAGCCCGGTGAGGAACTGAGGAAGTGTAGAAGGGAAAGGGAGTAAATAAGAAGAAGGGAGTGGGGTTAATGAATGAGTTACTGCTATGGACAATTGTAGCTCAATTCTGCTGAAACTGCTCTTAACGACTGAGTAGTATACATATTTGATATGGTCTGGCTGTATCCCCACCCAAATCTCATCTTAAATTCCCACATATTGTGGGAGGGACCCAGCAGGGAGGTAATTGAATCATGGGGCAAGTCTTTCCTGTGCTGCTTTTTGTGATAGTGAATAAGTCTCATGAGATCTGATGGTTCTATAAAGAAAAATTCCCCTGCACAAGCTCTCTCACTCTGCCTGCCACCATCCATGTAAGATATGACTTGCTCTTCCCTGCATTCCACCATGATTGTCAGGTTCTCAAAGCCATGCATAACTGTAAGTCCAATTACACCTCGTTCTTTTGTAAATTGACCAGTCTTAAGTATGTCTTTATCAGTGGCATGAAAACAGACTAGTAAAATATAAGCATTTCATTAAAAGAAAATTACTATGGCTTATTTCTTCACCTCCTTCCCTTATTGGTAGAGGGTTTCTCCTGGAGGCAGCAATTCCAAGGCACTGCCTTCCCTGCCTTTCCAAATTTGAGTCAAGCAGGCTCCCGTAGCCAGAGGAAATTCTAAGTTAGCAAGATGCAAGACTTCAGGCAAGATACTGTCACTGAACAAGGGCCATGCCCACCAAACTGTACCCTGGGGTGGCCAAGAGCCAGACACTAACAATGTCAAATTTAACATGTGATTCCCATGAAACTGTGATTAAATGAGTTGTTTTATTTAATTACAAAAATCTAATTTCTAAATCAAAATTTTAGGATTCTACCATAACCACAATTGTTATCAGATACGAAAAATAAAACTTTAAACATATAATTAATAATTACAAAAACAAAAAGAAAATATTATTACAAATGCATCTTTTTGTTGAATAACTGTACCTTGTTTTTTAAGCTCATAACTCACGGCTGAATATGAGATTCTTGCTAGAAAGAAGCATGAGTCAGCATCATACTTCAATTTCATAGAAGTAAGGAAGAATAAATCTTTTACACGTGCACAAATAGATATGCATGAAGGGAGATCTGTTGTGTTAACACCATTAAACTAAACTTTTGTTGAGTTATAAAACAAAACTCACATATTGATATTAGCAAAATTATTGTAATGAGCAATCAGTTGATTGCTTTATGTAGTTCTTTTTCAATTGTATTTAGATCAAATTATTGCAAATTACTCAGCTTACAAAATATGTATTATGTTTGCCCTAGAGTCATTAACAATCTTAATTTCTTACAATTATACCAAAAATGTAGTAATAATGGACTATTAATCCTTCTTGTGTTATTTGTTCATTGAGGCAACTTGTTTAACTCGATAGAACCTTGAAATGACTTTCTAATACAGAACAAATACTGAAAAAAGCAAATATTTCACTCTTTATATTTAGAAAACTTCAAGAGACTCAGAGAAGTATTCAAATGATTTAAATCTAATTTAAATCAGCATTACCAAACTACATTTCTTTGGTTTTCAAATGTGTTTTATTTAGATAATGGCACATTCTAGAGATGATTACAAATTGCAAATTGCAAAAATGAATTGCTTACTTTTCAAAATGTGAACACTCGTATGTGGGTATATACATGTGTGCACACATTCAGTGTTTTATTGATGCTGTCTGCTTTGTTCTCACAGGCCTCTCTTTCTCAACGGATTTACATTTTGTATTCCAAATGAAAGATGTAAAGTCATTAAAAGAAAATTGTCATTACGTACACACTCCTATACTGCCAAATGTCTGATTTTAGAACAAGATCCTATTTTTATCTGCAGGCTTTACCCTCAGCAGACATATGTAAAACTGCAAAAAAAAAAAAAAAAAAAAAAAAAAAGGCATTTTAGCTATTCATTAAAAGAAGCATCACACGTTGAATTCCCTTTCGATTTTCCCTGAGGCAATTTATCTGATAACAGTTATGGGTAGGTACATGTAGTAATAAAAAATAAAAATGACTCTACTTTTGCTGTTGGATTGCTAACTGACTTCAAGCTCCACCACTCCCTCTTCTCCTTTGCTCCACACCTGAACTAGCTGGGGGCCATTTTTTGATGCCCTCTCTTTTGGGACCAAAACAACACAAGTCCTGGTTCCCTTGCTTAAGAAACTCTAACCGCAATCAAAGCCAAGTTAGTCTCCCTTTCCTACTCTCTCAAGTTAATTTTGGATCTGCTTGGGAGTTCGCCCCTATCTCCACAGAAAGTCTTATGATCTGAAAAAGTAAACTTTTTTTATCCTCGCTGTGAGTGTGCAACTCATTAGACTTGACATATTTTGAGTTCTTCATGTCCCCAACATATTCTATAATCATCATTCATAACCTTTTACAATAGAAGTAACAGTGATAAGACTATGTGGGATGGATAGAGATTAAATTGACATGACAAGGGAAGTGATATTTTGCCATGAAGATCCTTGGATGCATCCTTGATGCCTGGGTGAGGTAATTCACAGCATCGTACCTACACCCATTAGGAGTCATGACATAAAGACAGGTAAGTCATATTATTGCTGTTCCAAAAGAAGAGAAGAGTATCACAAATGTGACATTTTCTATTTAAATGCAATGTAAAATCTAAACCTATAACTTGGAGTTCTATTAATTAAAAAGTGGCTTGATTAGTTCTGTGTATCAAAATAGATGTTTTGAATATTTATCAAAATAATGTTTGATTTGTTCTATGTATCAAAAAGTTCAGATGGCTTATTTTAAGCATACTTTTTAACAGAACAAGGGAATTTTGATTTCATTCTTGGATTCATCAAACTACTAAGGGTTAGCTTTCAGAAATGCACATAAAATAGAAAATTTTCTAAAGTAGTTCAATAATGGTGGGTTTTGCCTATTTTAATAATACGCTGAATCAAACTAATACAGAAACAAAAAATAAAATATTGTTTTATAGTTAATTTACAGAAGACAATAAATATAGATATTGATCTTAATCAGAAATTTATATCTGGTGGAGAAAAATTACATCAGTGAAGAGAAAAACTGAAGTCCTCCAGCTCATTGGATCTTTTGAGATGTCACTGAGGTCCTTTTCTCTTTCTGGACTACAGCTGTCTAATCTGTAAAATAAAGATTCTAATTTAACAGTCAGGATGACACTTGATTGTTCATTTCCTACCTAAAATATAAAGTTCTGTGATGTGTTTGTAGACATGAGAGTTTGATGAACTTACGTAACTTAAATAATTACTTAGGGCATTTGTGCTCCAGTGTGTTTTAGTGTATGTGTCTGTAAATTATAAACTTTCAGTCCACCAGTCTAACATTAGCATGCTGAATGCTATCTCATGACCTCAGGTTTCATAAAATTTCTAATACTGTCTAAGCTACTCTCTATTAGAACTATTTTTAATGATAATAATATCTATATTGGCTTTTGTAAATATATGTTTTAGACATGATTTGCATATGCCTCCTGTAATTTACATCATGACCCAGTTTTTCTCAAAGACATGAGAGGCACCTGTCATTTTTATTCTATAAAAGTTAAGTAACCTGTAACTCAGATTATTTTATAACCTGGAAGCAAAGAAGTCCTGTCTATGTGAATTTTGTCTGACACATTGATTGAGTTTGTTACAGTTCAGACAGCAGTAACTTAATTATATGAATAGAGAGCTCCACAAATTTCTAATGATTGGAATGATTCACTGCAGTCACTCGATGTGTCTTCAAAATGATTTTTATTATTATTGTTTCATGCTTTATCTGTCAGATTTCAGCAGTTATTTGAAAATATTTAATTTCAAGGCCTAAAATCTATCTTACTTGTTCACTTAAAAATGGTATTAAATAGCTCATATTCTGTAGCTTTTATCATGATCATCTTTTTTGTACTTTTCCTACCTTTCAATGCATATATTTTGCTTTAGAATATATTTCAGCTTATCCTTAAGGGTTCTTTCTGCCATAATTAATTCCAAATATAGTTTCCTTTCTTTTTGACAGAAGTTCATACCCCTAAGATTGAATGGGTCAGGCTGAGAACTGTTCTGGTTTTTGGGGATCATCGAAGTACATGATATCAGATATATGATATAGCTTTCTCTCTTATGCCTTTTATTTATCATATAGGATATTAGAAGGGACAAGTTAATCTTACATCAAGAGGCTGGACAAAAAGTAAATGAATATGTGATAGGAAGTCTAACCCCTGTTCATCCTGCAGTATTTTTCTCAGCAGTTTTAGGTGATATAGCCCTGGCTGAATTTGGCTTTGAATTTTTATCAGTCTTTCATTTGGAGCAAAAGCACATAATAAGGCTTACAAAATAGCAAGAATAATACTTACTATTCTAATTATGGCAGATGTGTGGTATGTTAGGCAAGGTCTAATAATTTTAGATGAATTCTCATTTTTTAATTCTAAAAAAATATCCTACAGGATAGTTGCCATTTTGTATAGGCTCATTTAGCACATCAAAAATAAGCCCAGTTAGATCCTCCCATGGTGGTTGCAGTTACCCATAGTACATCCAAATATCATTGTGTGCTTTACTGCCTTCCCGTTTATAAGGTCCACCATAACCATTTACATGGCCTTGTTTTGATGGTGTGAGTACTGCGTTCCGTTTTCATAATACCATCAGGTGATAAGAACATTGATAGAATGATCAATAGAGCAAAAATAGAAAAATTAGCTACTTTTGGAACTCTTAACTTCATTCATTCCCAAACTCTCTTCCTGATCTTGTCATCTTTGTGATTTATCTTCACTAATGAAAGCCTCAATATATTTCCAGAAGAATGAGGAGTATGGGAGCAATTTTTGACTCAAAGTCTGTTCACCAAAAGTTCAATTAAGAAGCAGTTCTAGAGAATGCCTTTGTATTTCTTCCCAACTATTTAAATTGTAAAAACTTTGATTAACTCTTTCTCTTAGTACAATGTGGCATTATATATAACTGCTTTTTTATTTTTTCAGTTTTTATTTTAAGGGTTTGTATGTTTTATTTTTTATTTTAAGGGTTTGTATGTTGCATAATCACATATGCATTTGTATTTCTATCCAAATTTTCTAACTTTTTGCTTTCCAGTCCTATTTTTATTTAGAATATGTAATTAAACAGCCTGTTTCATACATAGATTAAAGCCAAAAAGTTTGTTTTCATGTAAGACCAGGAAGACATAAATGTACATACATATTTTTGTAATAACAAAAATCATGAATGTGCTATTATTTTTTTTAAAAAATCAAGAATACTAAAGTACTTATTGCCATGAAAGGGGTGGGTGATATCAAACAATGGTTAGAAGAACAGATTGTAAATCAGGCTGTTTGAGCTTTATTTTTATTCCATCACTTACTAGCTATGTAATCTTCGACGAGTTATCATCAGTGTGGTCCTTCCCTACTGTAAAATGGGGAAACAATAATATCCCCTTCATAGTGGCTTCATGAAGATTTAAACAGGTGATACATGGTAAGTATTTAACTCACTGTGTATTATCAGACACATAATAAACATCAAAGGAATGTTAACTTTTACAATTTTTACATTTTTAAATTTTTGAAATTGTCTTCATTATTTTAAATTTTAAGTTTAAATGGAGTTGTAATTATTCAGGGTACATGTTAGTCTTCAGTGTAATAACAAATCTGTAGTTTAATAAAGCAAGTATTGTAATAACACAATTTTTTCCTAACATATGATTAAAAATTCTGAAACTGGTCAGTATTTCTACACTTTGGATATGTGTATTATTATTGCATATCTCTTGGGTGGTAAATTTTTTCTCAGCTTAATTAAATGAAGCCATACTAAAGTTTCCTTCATTCACTTAATTTTCTCTTTAACGTTAAATAATAAAGGGCCTTACCAAATAGCTCTTATCAGAAGCAAAAGGGAAAGAAAAAGCAAATGCATGAAAGGATAAATGAAAGGAGAAAAGCTGTGCTTGGCCTGGCCTTGAGACTCTCTGGGAGAGAACTATCACATGGTGTGATACTGGGACCTTGATAGCACACAGCACCTGGGACAGGGACGTTCTGTACAACCTGGTCAGGTGCTGTATGGCAGAGGTTGCTGTTTGCCATTTGCAGCTCTGTTGTCAGACATGACTTCAGAGCTGGCTTAATCTGGAATGTACTTCAAACCCGTGAGGTTCATAAGACTGCAATTATTACATTTGTTTGGGCACAGAGACTCAATTTTGCCTTTAATTATTTAAAAGGTCAAACCCTTAAATCTCAAGGCAGTAGCCAGGATCTTTGTAGTTGGTACTTTAAACAATCAGTCTCTCTTTCCAGACATGCTGTGCAATGAGTGTACAGGTGACAGGAAACAATGTGTATTAAATGTGGATCACCTCCTCCTTCTCTTCTGATATAAATGCCCTTCCATTCCATCATAAAAACAAATATAAACATATCAAACCCATTTTGCAATATCAGTTTTTTAAATTTTTAACTTGAAATAATTTTAGAGTTATCAGAGTTATAAAAGAAAACAAAAAGCTGCACTTTACCCTTCACCTAGCTTTTCCTCAGATTGATACCTTGCACAACTGTATTATAATTATCATAACCAAAAAATCAAAATTGTTACCACACTATTAATTTCACTATGTGCTTTGTGTGAATTTGACCACTTTTTCCAGTTATATCATTTACAGTTACAGGATCCAGTTTAGGTTTTATACAAATTTGCAGCCATCATGATAACAAGTATGAAGGCATTGTTATCACCATTTTATCACTATTAAAATTGAGGTTCAGAGGCAAACGACTTGCTTACACAGCTATGAGACATTGGTTTTGTGCTCCCAAATCTAGAGCTCTTTCCTCTTGACTATGTGTCTCAGCACACAAAACAGATTCACCGCAATGAGAATTGTTACATTTTCATGAGCATTATTTTTAATAATTTTTGTGGCCATAAGCATGTTGTTTACAACTGTTTTGAACGGCAGTTTTGAATTTGAATTGCCAAATTTTTTTGGTAAGTAGTTAATATTATATATTTTTAAAAAAGAATATAGAATTCTACTACCATTGAATTATATGGTATAAATATATGTATTTATTCCCCCAAACAGTTTATTTTCAAATGCCCACTTATGGGCTTTTATTCTGGAAGGCTCGGTAATTTTAAATGAGAGTAGATACCAAAATATTAAAGGTACCACAAAGCACATTTCAAATTAATGTCTTTAAAATATTGCTTTATACTATTTATTTTAATGGAAATAATTATGAGATTTATTTTAAGTAAATAATTCATAGTAAATATTCTAAGAAGGGATAACTGTTTTCTTCCTTTTTCTTAACCCTACTGACCCCAAATGAAACCACTGTTAATATTTTTTTAAATGTTTTTAAAACGATAGAATATTCAGGATATTATTTTATCTTTGTATGTTTCCTTCATTTCAATAATTTTAACAATGTATACACAATGTTGCCTGATACATTCTACTGAATGTTAAATATTCCATTTATGTGCACACTATGATTTATTTTACAGGCTATAAATTGTTAACCATTTTTTTTTAGTTTTATTTTTGTTAAAGCCGTTAATTCCATTATGCTGGACTAGTCAAGAGGGCCATTTAGATATTCTGTAGGGTGAATTCCTTAGAGGGAAACCTTTGGGAAAATGATAGTCACATTTCATTTTAACAGCTATTGGCTAATTGCCCTTCCAAAACAATTCCAAAAAAAGTTACAATGTGATCAAACATGTATGAAAATACCTATTCTCCACAGCCCTTCCAAAAATGAGTACCACATTATCGGGGAACCCATCCCCAATATTTCAACATCAGTTCTTTCTATTTTCCCTAAGGATCAGATGGTCTGAGAAATAAAAAGAAAGAGTAGAAAGAGAGGAATTTTACAGCTGGGCCGCTGGGGGTGACATCCCATAGCAGTAGGACCGTGATGCCCACCTGAGCTGCAAAACCAGCAGGTTTTTATTAAGGACTTCAAAAGGGGAGGGGATGTAAGAACTGGAAGTAGGTCACAAAGATCACATGCTTCTGTGGCAAAAGGAGGCAAAAAGGAGACCAAAGATCACATGCTTCTGAGGCCAATAAAGATCACAAGGCAAAGGGCAAAATCAAAAACTCCTGATAAGGGTCTATGTTCAGCTGTGCATGTATTGTCTTGATAAACGTCTTAACCAACAGAAAACAGGGTTCAAGAGCAGAGACCCAGTCTAACCTTAAATTTACTAGGGCGAGGTTTCTCCCACCCTAGTAAGCCTGAGGGTACTGCAGGAGACCAGGGTATAGCTCAGTCCTTATCTCAACCGCATAGGACAGACACTTCCAGAGTGGCTGTTTATAGACCTCCCCTGAGGAATGCAATTCCTTTCCTAGGGTCTTAATATTAATATTCCTTGCTAGGAAAAGAATTTAGTGATATCTCTCCTACTTGCATGTCCGTCTATAGGCTCTCTGCAAGAAGAAAAATATGACTTTATTTTGTCTGACCACACAGGCAGTCAGACCTTATGGTCATCTTCCCTTGTTCCCTGAAAATCATTGTTATTCTGTTCTTTTTCAAGGTGCACTGATTTCATATTGTTCAAACACACATGTTTTACCGTCAATTTGTACAGTTCACATAATCATCCCAGTGATCCTGATGTGACATACATCCTCAGCTTATGAAGATAATAGGATTAAGAGATTAAAGTAAAACAGACATAAGAAATTATGAAAGTATTATTTAGGAAGTAATAAATGTCCATGAAATCTTCACAATTTATGTTCCTCTGCTATGGCTCCAGCCAGTCCCTCTGTTCAAGGTCCCTGACTTCCTGCAACACTATGTAAACTTCTAAAAAGTGTATTTACCAATTAGGTTGTTGAATGAGAGAACATGGTTTTGTTTTGATATATAGTGTCTTAATTATGAGTTGAAACATCTTTTCAGATGCTTACTAGTCATTTCTATTTCTTCACATAAAAACATTTTTTAACCTACTGATTTTTATTACTCTATTTTTTATTGATTATCTAACATTTCTGGCCAAACTAATACCCATTCTCATTTTCAGTGCTATTTTAACTATAATAATGCTTCTATTCAAGCACATCTCCAGAGACAGCACTCTAATTCCAGGCCTCCATATTACCTTATTTACTTAAAATTGTTGTTGTTAAGCACTTTTGCCTTAATCTGTAACTTTTACAAATGTTGTCACAATTCCTAATGGTTTCAAAACACTGCAAAACTACACATGCTAAAGTTTTTTAGACTATCTGAAATACAATATAAATTTGCTCATTTGCTTCCCTAAAAAAATTATATAGAGAGACACACACACTTATGTGTTAAATTAGTAACACTTACACTTTATCTCACTAGTGCTGCATTGTCATCTCTGACTCCACCCCAAGTATATTATTTCCATCTGATTTTATTTAGGGAATTTTCATGCAGAAGCATTTTGTTTTTGTTGTTATTTAAGGGTGTCAAAGTTCTCCATTATTTTCTTTCAGGTTTCTGGATTTTTGGTCAGGCTCAAAATTTTTTTGAAAAGTAAATTTAACAGATAGTGTGTGCATTTTTGTGAATGCATATAGGGATATTTAGCAGGGTTACTGAAATATAGTTCACATAATGTAATATTCACTCATTTTTGAGTGTACAACTTAATACCAGTCCAATTTGAGAACACTTTATTACCACTAAAACATACTTTGTGTCCATTTGCAGTGACTCCCTGTTGCCTTTCTTTCTGTGTAACCAGATTTGTCCTTTCTGAACATTTCATATTAATGAAATCGCCCAACCACAGACTATTTAGTGTTTGTGATTCTGGCATATCTAATTCTAGGAATATCCCTCACTAATCATTATGTCAATCACAAAATATTTTACTACTTTAAAAAGTTCTTGGAAGATATTATCATGCTCTGCTGTGAACCACTATAAAGCTTACAATGCAATGTCTGAGCCCATGTTCCCAGTGAGTGTGTCACTCATATTAGTGCCTAGAACAGTACATGGCATGTCAGTCATTCAACATGTCTGTTAAATTACTGATTTTAAATGAAAAACTTGGAACTTTCGAACGATAAATTCACATTTTATTGAAATGATTTCGTGAATGGGACTGTATCCATATTTACTGCCTTATTTGGGGGTTGGTGCTTTCTATACAAGGGATATAGATTTCATTTTACAGGTCGGAGAAATGAAAACCAAGGAGTTTAGATGACAGAACTTTACATTTTTAATTGAGGAGAAATCTAATTTGATTTAAATTATCTTTGAATTGGTTGAGATCATTGAGATTATTTAGTTGAGATCAGTGAAATTAGTTTATTCTACTAATTTGAAAACATGTCCCATCCTTCTACAGCATCATTTACCTAATTACCTAAGCTGCTCAAAAATTTCCACTGAAGTATTTAATATACTTAAAAGAGAGAAATACTTGCATAAGTAACCTTTTTTTGTTGGGAAGTTATGCATTTTAAAAGGTAAAAAGATTTTGTGCCTTGTTATATCTAATCATGTTTAGTCAGCTGTTTCTCCTCAGGAAGAGTATAATTTGCTTCCAATATTGAAATAATAGCTTCTTAAATAGGAAAGTTCAACTGTAATGTTTCCCTTTTGTATTCATTCCCCCAGGCGAAATAAAATGTAGTTCTTCAACTTTCTTGATTTAGTTTTATTTTTAATCTTTAACCAGCATGGTCACATTCTTTTAAACTGTTTAGATCATTGACAGCCTTTTAAAAATATCATAGCCTTCTTAAATTAAATATAGTACTCTAAATGTGTTTTTAGTGGAACTGGTGCAATCTTTTTTTTAAATCAAGAACCACATCATTTTGTAGATGTTTATCTGTTTATATGTCCTGACTATACTAGACACTCCTTGATGACAAATACTTTATCTTAGTTACCTCTGCATAAGGAGTAGAATTAAAGTACTGAAATGTGTTAACATCTTTATATACTATGAGACCGTATTACATATTTAGCTCTGATGCTCAATTATGGAAGATTGAGATGTTGATACCCTTTTCAACAAGGCAATATAAAATTATTCTTGCCATATATTTTATTATATCAATTGTTTATACTTGTGATCTAATTGAGCACAGATTTGCTTAATTCAGGATGTAAAAATTACTGTTTTGCTATTTTAAAAATAAAACAAAATATGTGAATAAAAATGATGTTTCATAAAACCATCAGTCCTTGCAAACCTTAGACGTAGTTGCTTAATCATAATTTTCTTTTTAATGAAGATCACCCGAAATGAATTCATTAAAGTTTTCCATAACATTTGGTTCTGCAGAAAAAAAAACTACTGATAATATCCATAAATTTAACAAACACAAACTTTTTATATATGTCTAATATTTTGGTGTATTTCATTCATTGCTATTTATTGCTTTCATTAATTGCCATTTTTAAGACTACCTCCTCTGAACCTTCACCATACTTACAGCTCCTTCATCTTTAGAACAAGAAACTTTCCTACTTAGACATATTGTTTAAATCGTGTTTACCTAAAAGCATCTTGTTTATTTTTAAGGTATCCCTATTTTTGGTAAGAAAATTTCTTTTTATATTTCTTACATTCAAAATTGGCACTTGTTTCAGAATTCAGCATTTTGTTATTCTTGGTTTTTGTTGTGGGGGGTGCATATTTGCTTTCCACTGTCTTCTCTGTATTCAGTTTTTATGTCTGTCTTGGAGCATCAATCACATTATCTGGTTTAGGCAAACATTTTTTTTTCCCCCTTACCCAACACTAATTGTCATCGGGGGAAGTACTACTACATTTGTATTCAGGAACCAGGAAATCTGATATCTGGTGAATTCCAGTGTTGCCCAACCCAATCAAGAATTATCCTGTAATAAACTTATATGAGACTTGTGTAAGTTTTGTTTTCTATAAGCCAATGGTGTAATGACACTTTCCTTGTTAGAATTTTTGGGTGTTGAAAAATGTAAGGTCTATCAAAAATATCTTGTAGCTGAAAAGTGATACACAAATGCACCTGATTATTTTTCCTTGCTGGAAGTAATCTTGGTACTCTTGTGGAAACTGATCTTTTGAAGACTCTTAATATTCCACATTCAGTCCTGTATGACATCACTTCCATATCATATTTTTATTCCTCTTCTTACTACTACTATTTCACCATGGAAACAGTAAATGAATTTTACCTCTTTATTTGCTCCAAGCTTCTGTCATCCTAGTCCTTTAGATATAAAAAAACATTTAATTAATCACAGAGCTAAATATTTTATGTTTATTGTTGTTGGCAAGCGTTTATTTTCTGTACAAAATCGTATTTATTTTCTTTTAAAAGAATTTTAATATTAGAAAAAATAATAATTTGTCAGTTTTAAAAAATTAACTCAGTTTGGACTGGAGATTGCAAACACTAAATATTAGCTTTAGACATTACAAACTTGAACTAGATTAAATGTCAAAAACATTTAATAGGCAAATTGTGTTTAAGAGTAAAACCATAAAGACTGTCATCTTATTTACTTAGCATCTTTGCCAGTGATCTAGAAGAAGTGATAAGTATCCCAGGAATTAAATATGAATTGATAATAGGTAGGTGCATTAAATATACCTGTTGAGACAGAAAACATATGAAGGGTCTTATGTAAATGGAATATGTGCAAATCATTATATATTTATAAAAATTAAATCTAATCACATACTCACTCCTATAAACACCTTAGGGAGTTTATGGCTATCACAAACATATACCTTTCTGTATATAGACAGCTTTGACTTTCTGATTTTAGCAGAAGAAAAGCTTATGAATAAAATAAGTCATGTTTATTTTCACTTAGAATAGACTTCTTTGGATGAACTGCTCTTTTCAAAATTAGAGTAGTTCCAAAAAACTTTTTTCTTTCTCCTGTCTTTTTTCCATTGTGGACCATATGCTTCTATGAATAGGTATTAACCTTCTATATTAGTCTGTTTTCACACTGCTGATAAAGACATACTGGAGACTGGGCAATTTACAAAAGAAAGAAGTTTAATGGACTCACAATTCCACATGGCTGGGGAGGCCTCACAATCATGGTGGAAAGTGAAAGGCACATCTCACATGGAGGCAGACAAGAGAAGAGAATGAGAGCCAAGTGAAAGGGGTTTCCTTTCATAAAACTATCAGATCTTATGAGAATTATTCAAAACCAGGAGAACAGTGATGTTATCCCACAACACAGGGGGATTATGGGAATTAAAATTCAAGATGAGATTTGGGTAGGGACACACCCAAATAATATAATCTTATTTTTCTGCTTTGTTTATTTTGTTTTTATTTTTCCCTTATCTCTCAGTTAATGTATAGGCTTCAGTTATATTCGATTCCTGAAAGAAATTCTGACCAATAACAAAGAGGAAGTGAGGCAGTACAAATGGATCCAGCAAATGAGAATGTGTGGCCCAGTGCAAGGTAAGAGGGCAAATGAACTGCATTAGATTGCATATTGAATCAATTTTAAAGCATGCAAAATGTAGTGGAACTTTCAATAGTTGTTGAGACAAAGTTTTGATTATATAAACGTTATACATTTTTGCTAATATCAACGTAATGTCTAAGACTTAAAGTCAGCACAGATTAAATTTAGAATAGTGAGGATAAACATGAGTCCACAATTTTCAAGAAAGAATTATTACTTTCAGTATTATAATTTATGTACAAAATGATTATAGATATTCCATAGATATTCAAGAGACTAACTATAAGTAAGGTTGTTCTTTATAAAAGCCTATTCATCCAGCTTGTTACAACTATGTGTTAATGGCCGATTGTAGCTGGAAAAAAAAAATCTTATATTTATGTATTGGCAAAGTTTACAAGAATGAGAAGAAATGGAGTGGAATAATATTTTGAAAAAATAGTAGCTGTGCCATCCCAAAGGCAATTACATTTCATGAAACAAAACACCAAAAAGTACACTGTACACTAGGAATCAATCTAGTCTTAGCAGGAGGATTCAACAGCCTACATTGGGTGACAACATTTTAATCGTTTTCTTTAAAAATGTGGTCGGCCCACAGAAATACAAACTACCATCAGAGAATACTATAAACACTTCTATGCAAATAACCTAGAAAACCTAGAAGAAATGCACAAATTCCTGGACACATGCACTCTCCCAAGACTAAATCAAGAAGAAGTTGAATCCCTGAATAGACCAATAACAGACTCTGAAATTGAGGCAATGATTAATAGCCTACCAACCAAAAGAAGTCCAGAACCAGAAGGATTCATAGCCGAATTCTACCAGAGGTACAAGGAGGAGCTAGTACCATTCCTTCTGAAACTATTCCCATCAATAGAAAAAGAGGGAATCCTCCCTAACTCATTTTATGAGGCCAACATCATCCTGATACCAAAGTCTGGCAGAGACACAACAAAAAAAGATAATTTTAGATCAATATCCCTGATGAACATCGATGTGAAAATCCTCAATAAAATAATGCAAACCAAATCCAGCAGCACATTGAAAAGCTTATCCAACATGATCAAGGGGGCTTCATCCCTGGGATGCAAGGCTGGTTCAATATACACAAGCCAATAAACATAATTCAGCCTATAAACAGAACCAAAAACAAAAACCACACGATTATCTCACTAGATACAGAAAAGGCCTTTGACAAAATTCAACAGACCTTCATGCTAAAATCTCTCAATAAATTCGGTATTGAGGGAATGTATCTCAAAATAATAAAAGCTATTTATGACAAACGCACAGCCAATATCATACTGAATGGGCAAAAACTGGAAGCATTCCCTTTGAAACTGGCAAAAGACAGGGATGCCACTCTCGGCACTCCTATTCAACATAGTGTTGGAAGTTCTGGCCAGGGCAATCAGGCAGAAGAAAGAAATAAAGGGTATTAAATTAGGAAAAGAGGAAGTTAAATTTTCTCTGTTTGCAGATGACATGATTGCATATTTAGAAAACTCCATCGTCTCAGCCAAAAATCTCATTAAGCTGATAAGCAACTTCAGCAAACTCTCAGGATAAAAAATCAATGTGCAAAAATCAAAAGCATTCTTATACACCAATAACAGACAAACAGAGAGTCAAATCATGAGTGAACTCCCATTCACAATTGCTTCAAAGAGAATAAAATACCTAGGA
>NW_012114744.1:5122576-5122908 GCF_000951035.1 Colobus angolensis palliatus | reverse complement strand
ACATTCATACAGCCAACAGACACATGAAAAAATGCTCATCATCACTTGCCATCAGAGAAATGCAAATCAAAGCCACAATGAGATACCATCTCACAACAGTTAGAGTGGCGATCATTAAAAAGTCAGGAAACAACAGGTGCTGGAGAGGATATGGAGAAATAGGAACACTTTTGCAGTGTTGGTGGGACTGTAAATGAGTTCAACCATTGTGGAAGACAGTGTGGCAATTCCTCAAGGATCTAGAACTAGAAATACCATTTGACTCAGCCCTCCCATTACTGGGTATATACCCAAAGGATTATAAATCATGCTGCTATAAAGACACATGCACA
>NW_012114744.1:5114616-5122241 GCF_000951035.1 Colobus angolensis palliatus | reverse complement strand
AAAAAAGGATGAGTTTGCGTCCTTTGTAGGGACATGGATGCAGCTGGAAACCATCATTCTTAGCAAACTATCACAAGAGCAGAAAACCAAACACTGCATGTTCTCACTCACAGGTGGGAACTGAATAATGAGATCACTTGGACTTGGGAAGGGGAACATCACACACCGGGGCCTATCATGGGGAGGGGGGAGAGGGGAGGGACAGCAGTAGGAGATATATCTAATGTAAATGATGAGTTAATGGGTGCAGCCCACCAACATGGCACAAGTATACATATGTCACAAACCTGCACGTTGTGCACATGTACCCTAGAACTTAAAGTGTAATAAAAGAATGTGGTTGACACTTACATGTATTCTCAGGTGTCTGTCAGGTACCACTCTTTATAAAAATTCTAGTTAACAATTGAGAAAGTTAAGATAGTTGTTAGAAGTGATTATTGACTTACATAACTCTCAAATAAATTATTCATTTTATCCGTATCAGATTGACATGAAGTTTTTTCAAGCATTTCTGAGTACTCATATTCAGTTGCATGTGTTGTTATTAGCAATCATGATATGATTTACACATATGGGAAGATTGTCAATTTACATACAAATATATCTAAAATGATGTACAAATAATTTTGAAAAGAAACTGCATTTCTTAGTTAAACCTATCTTGGAAAAATAAAAATAAATTAAAAAAGCATATCTGTGGTTTTGTGATATGTTTGGTTTTGTGTTTTTTTGTTTTTCAATTGCTTTCCATGTTGTCTGATATATTAATATTTTTATCCCTCAGAGATGAGCAAATCTCTGAGGTTGTTCCTGTAGCTACAAAATCCAAATATGGTTTTCATCAAATATGGCATCCAAGCCTCTATGCAGAAAAGCCAGTCTACTCAATTTCTCGCATGATTTGTATTTAGCTTACTCAGGAGGTTTTAAGTGGCACAAGAAACCATTCAAAAAATAATTCCTGAAAAAATACATTATGTATTATTTGTTCTTCCCCAAAATGGCTTTACTCACCACAATATTAGGAAAGCCACTTTTTCCTTCTAGTTTCTTTGACTCTGCAATACCCTAGGGTATAAACTTTTCTTTAAAATATAGGCGCAAATATAAAAGCAACTACATAAAATGAACAAACATGTTTATACATACAAGAGCCAGAGAAACTGGACACTCATTTAGTTGAAGAACTCTATAATAGTTATCATAGTTACTTACTGAGCAAAATTAAATAAAGTAGAAATAATTTTCCTAGACTCTATTCAAATCAGTTGAATTACAATTTCACAAATGAACAATGTATGAAGTGGTATCTCAAATAAGACTTTTACTAGGCTACGCCAATACATTCAAAATAATATTATTCAATATTCAATTAATATAAGGAATATTGATCAAATAATTGTTGTACTAAGTCTTTGGAACCAAGTGTGCATTTTACACTTAGAGCACATCTCAATCTGAGAGAGCCACATGTGGGTAGTGGGTACTACATTGAACAATAGAATATTAGAATGTTTTAGAAAGTAGCTATTCATAATTATCATTTTATACAGGTAATTACTTTAACAGCAATGCTGAAAGAAAGCGTGCTATCAGGATGGAAGACAAGGAAGTTCTTTTAACAGGGCATATCAGAAGCACAGTGAGATTTTTGAAAGCATATATTACCAGCACTCCCCAAACTTTAGGAAAAACCACTTGTGGGGCAGGAGTTGCTTAGGAGTAAGCATATTAACTTCTACCTTCTTCGACATCTAGCATTTTAAAAAATTGCTGGTGCACAGTGTTGCATTTATTAATGTAAAGGTAAAGTATGCTTTCAGTAGTTGTGCAAAAATTCAAGAATGAATAATCTAGTATGAAAACTGAACTGAAAATGTGTAAACGTATATGAACCAAGAAACCCACAGGATTTAGTTGAAGAACACTATCATAGTTAAGAAAGCACAGGGAGAGAAGGGAATTGAAATACATACGAGACATTTTACTTATATTACTTGATGGGGTTGGACATACCTAGTACACAGAAAATCTTATGAAACCCTTGTTTTGCTCTTCCTCAACTATCTAGCTACCCCCAATCCTCTTTTCCCCAGTCTCACTACCTAAATCTGAAATGAACCTGGAAACAACAGGAGCTGAGCTTATGTGGGTGCTCACAAACTCCTAATTTCTCTTCATCTTTTTATTCCTCCTTCTTTAATTCCTTCCTTCCTTCTTTCCTTCCTTCCTTCCTTCCTTCCTTCCTTCCTTCCTTCCTTCCTTCCTTCCTTCCTTCCTTCCTTCCTTCCTTCCTTCCTTCCTTTCTTCCTTCCTTCCTTCTTTCCTTGCTTTCTTTTCCTTTTTCTTTCTCTCTCTCTTTTATTCTCTTTCTCCCTCATTATCTTAATGCATCCTCCTGGTCAGTCTTGCTAAACTGGTAGATCCCAGCTGACTAATGACTGTCTGATGCCCTTAATTCTCCATCTTTTGTTTTCTCAACTTCATTTATCAGTTCCAAAGCCCTCTTTTCTTCTTCTTCAGTTAAAAATGTGAGTAATCCACATTCGTCTGGAGGAATTTTCAGATAGAGGAGGACTTTCGGCAAATGTTGTGTCTGGAAAATGGATAATTTTCAGATGAAAGAGTGCATCACAATTGTCATTTAATCCTTTCCTCCTACCATTCATGGGAGAATTTCCCTTCTCTCCACAGTATAATCTCTGAAATATTAAATGGATTAATGTCATAATGACTACAGCACTCCTCATTAAGTACCATGCTGATTACCCAAGAGGCATATTAGAGACTTTTGTCTCCAACCTTCCCTGACTCTGGACAATCCTGATCAAGCTCAGGGATCCCCTTCACTCCATTTGCTTACTTCTTTCTTACTGAAGAGAAATGTAAAGAGGAGCCATCCTAGCATCACACTGAATTATTTTTCTTGAATGTCAGATTTGACTCCTTGATGAAAAATTAAGTTTTGTTTCCTTAGCCTAAATCATATTTAGCAACAACAAGAATTATTCATTCCTGAACTTACACTAACCATATTCAAGTTCAGCTGATGTAGTTCCTGGTTTCCCAATTGTGTCCTAAAACCCCAAGGGCATGTTGTGACTATTTTACTTAACAAAAATACAAAGGCAGAAGGCTTTTCACTGCTGATGTTGTCTACAGACTGGTCACATAACTTTCAGACCCCAACTATGTTGCCCTGAGCTTTCTCTAGTATAGCTACACAGGCCTGCAATGAGATCAGCCTTTATGCCTCAGATTCCAAAGCAGTCCTTAATGTGGAATCTTGCACATTTGTAGATAGTACAGTTCCTCATGCTTCTGTGCAGCTTTCTGCTCTGTAAATGATATTGTCCTTTACTATGAACTTTTCTGTTTTTTAGACTTTTAAAAATGCAGTTTTAGGTTTATAGCAAAATTGAAAGGAAGATACGAACATGTCCTATATAATCTCTGCCTCCACACAAACGTAGCATCCCCCATCATCACTGTCCCCACCAAAGTGGTGCATTTGTTACAACTGATGAACATACCTTGACATATCATTATCACTGAAAATCAATAGTTTGTACTAGGGTTCACTCTGATATTCTGTATTCTGTAGGTTTGGACAAATGTATAATGACATGTATCCGGCATCACAGCGATATGGACTGGAGGCAGGGAAATATTAAGTAAAATAGGGTGGACCCTAGGAAGGCCCCACCCTCAAGCTTGGAACTGTAGCCCAAAGTGAGAATTTCACATCCTTGTTTTCCCTGTCAAATGATGCCTTCTCCTGGCCTGCCCTACTCCCAGTCCTCTACCCATAAAGCCCTAGGCTCCACTTGCAGAGGAGCAGCAAAGAAGGAGAGAAGAGAAGCAGCCAGACATCAGAAAGAAGTAGCTTGACATCAGAGGGATGGCTTGATGGCGGGACTTTGGAAAAAAGCCTGGCTGGGGAGGGCCCACTCCATCCCCTCTCCAGCTCTGCTTCCCACTGAAAGCCACTTTCATCAGCAATAAAATCCTTTATATTCACCATACTCCAGTTCCTTCCTGTGACTTAAATCTTCCTGGAGGCCTTGGGAGCCACAGGTGCAGACAGACGCAGTTGAGCTGTTTAACATTTAAGCTGTCGGCAAAGCTAAAACCGAACAGTAACACACCCCCTCTGAGGCTCCAGGGTTTGCAGGTAACCCCCTAGATGCTGCCCTGCAGGTGCACAGAGTTCTGCTCCTTCTGGCACCCAGAAGCACTAGTCCCGGCTCCTGCACCCACTCAACTGCATTCTCCCCATCCTGCGAGAGGCTGAGAACTGCAGGCTAAGTAAGCAAAAATTTTGTGTTTCAGTATCAACATTCAAAGTAGTTTCACTGCCCTAAAAATCCTGTGTTCTGCCTGTTTATCTCTGCATGCACCAGTCCCTGGCAAACACTGTTTTTTTTTTTTTTTTTACTGTTTCCATTTCCATTGTTTTGCCATACCATGAACTTTTAAAATAAAAATAAGTCATATAGAAATCAAAATTCCTTCGTGAGATACCATTCCCTAGAAAATACATTTTCTTTTTTTTTCTTTTTCACTAAAAGTATCACTTTTGAATGAAAATACAATGTTGATATGGTTTTTATTTCTCTCCTGACCCCCGCCCCCAATCTCATGTGGAATTGTAATCCCCAGTGTTGGAAGAGTAGCCTGGTGGGAGGTAATTGGATCATGGAGTTGGATTTCCCCTTTCCTGTTCTCCTGATAGTGAGTGAGTTCTCACAAGATCTGGTTGTTTAAAAGCATGTGGCAACTCCCCCTTCACTGTTGCTTCCTTCTGCTTTGGCCACATAAGACGTGCTTCCTAGCTCTTCACCTCTGCCACGATTTACCTAGGCCTCCTCAGCCATGTTTCCTGTATCTCCTGCAGAACTGCAGAACAGTAAGCCAATTAAACCTCTTTTTTTTTTTTTTTTTACAAATTACCCAGTCTCATGTAGATCTTTATAGAATCAAGAATGTGGTAATGAACTGACACAAATGTCTTGCTAAGACTTTAAAAAAAGTATAAACCATTAATACGAGAAAAACTTTATTTATCAGAAGGATTCTTTGTATTTATTTTATTTTAAGTTGTATTTTAGGTTCACAGTTACAGGTGCAGGTTTGTTACACAGGCAAATTGTATGTCTTGGAGGCTGGGTGTATAGATTGTTTCATCACTCAGGTAATAAGCAAAGTACCTGATAGGTAGTTTTTCAGTCCTCACCCTCCTCCCACCCTGCACCCTCAAGTAGGCCCTGGTGTTTGTTGTTCCCTTCTTTGTTGCCATGTGTGCTCAATGTTTAGCTCCCACTTATAAATGAGAAATGTTGTATTTGTTTTTCTGTTCCTATGTTAAAGTGCATATAATAATAGCCTCAAGCTCCATTCATATTGTTGCAAATATCATGATCTCATTCTTTTTTATGGCTGCATAGTATTCCATGGTATATATATACATGTTTTTTATCTGGTATACCATTGATGGGCATTTAGGCTGATTCTATGTCTTTGTTAATCAAAGCTCATTTCTCACTCCCATTCTTTCTTCTGAACATTTTCTCTTCTTCTTTGGCATGCCTCAAGCTCACCACACCCCTTGCTCTATTCAACCCTCTGGGAAATATGATATAAGTTTTCTCTTCTCCATGTTTTTCTCATAAGAAACATTCAGTGGACCTGTTATCTTCTCCATCACTTATCCTTCTACTTTGGACCTTAAGGTAGTAGTAATGAAACAAAGCATGCAGGAATAAAACTAATTTCCTTCTTGCCTCTATGCATAAAACTTATTGCTATACCCAACACCAGCAAAGTTGATTTGAGCAACTTTCAAACTCCCTAATGAAGATTGGGATATGTTTCCATAGTAAGAGGAAGGAACAGGGTGGGATTGAAGTCTTTGTTCTTCTTTACAGGTGTGCATCTATTATGGTTTGAATTGTATCCTGCAAAAATATATATGACTTTGTATGTTAAAGTCATAACTCCAGGGCCTCAGAATGTGACTTTATTTGGAAATGGGGTAGTTGCAGATGTAATTAGTTAAGATGGGGTTATATGGAAGTAGGGTAGGCCACTGATCCACTAGGACTGGTGTCCCTATAAAAAAGAGGAAATTTAAACACAGTCATACACAAGTAGAACATCATTTGAATATGAAGGCAGATTCCAGGTGATATGTCTATTAGATTGGTGCAAAAGTAATTGTGGCTTTTGCCTTGAAAAGTAATTGCCAAAACCGCAATTGCTTTTGCACCAACTTAATACAAGTCAAGGAATAGCAAAGATTGCCAGCAGACCACTAGACACTAGGAGAGGGTCATAAATAACATTCCCCTTCATAGCCCTCAGAAGGAACCAATCATGCTGACACTTTTATATTGGACCTCTGGCCTCTATAAGTTTCTGTTGTTTAAGTCATCCAGTTTGTGGTACTTTTTTACAGAAACCCCTGCAAATGAGCACCAGGGACTCCAGGCTTTAAAATATAAGTAGCACTCAATTTTTTTGTTGTTGTTGTTAATTTCTGTGTTTGTTTTCAATACTAACTAAACCATATATTTAAGCAACATATAATTGGAAAATAAGTTTATATAGATAGGAACTTGATTTTAGGAACCAGAAATTTGAGGATATGCTTGTCAGGGTGGGGTCTGATAATAATGGTTTTCAGTCTGTAATTGTCCATATAATTTAATGAAAAAATATAGAATGTGGGCTGGGCGCGTGGGCTGACACCTGGAATCCCAGCACTTTGGGAGTCCAAGGCGGGTGGATCACAAGGTCAGGAGTTCGAGACCATCCTGCCCAACATAGTGAAACCCTGTCTCTACTAAAAATACAAAAAAAATTAGCCGGGCGTGGTGGTGGGCACCTGTAGTCCCAGCTACTCGGGAGGCTGAGGCAGGAGAATGGAGTGAACCCAGGAGGCAGAGCTTGCAGTGAGCCAAGGTTGCGCCACTGCACTCCAGCCTGGGAGACAGAGCAAGACTTCGTCAAAAAAAAAAAAAAAAAAAAAAAAGAAAAGAAAAAGTACAGAATGCCAGATCACAAGAATTTTACTTATGTAGGTCTGTATCAGGGCCAGCAGGAACTGAGATTTTGGACAAGGATCCTGGTGATCTTGATAGAGATGAATTGTTAAAATAAAACTTTAATGGGGAAAGCCACATAGGTAAGGAAGACTATGCAAGGTTCCTGTGATATGGGAAAGGAGCAAAAGTCCGTCTGAGTGAAGCTTTGTTGAAACAAAGGCCTGGAGAGTTTTTAAGAGCTGAGGTTGGAAGAACCTTAAGCCATCTGTGTTCGCTAATTGGGCCTACTCAAGTGAAAGGTAAAGTTTCTTGTATCATCATGATAGGAGATAGTTTTACTACTTGGAGTTAGACTTGATATGAAGTTAGGTTTCAACCCTCCCCACAGAAGCTGGAAGACAGGGGTACTATCTCCACTGATGATTACATTTCAATGAGATGTCTCCTGGGTCCTTGGCTAAGACATTCATGGACTATAAAAGTCAATTGTTTAATTTGAAAACTCTCTCAAAGAGCCAGAGGAAAAATCTGTAGTCACCAGAGTTTCAAAGTAAATATTTTAAGAAAAAGGAGGAA
>NW_012114744.1:5026495-5114306 GCF_000951035.1 Colobus angolensis palliatus | reverse complement strand
AAAAAAAAAAAAAAAAAAAAAAAAAAAAAGGGAGAAGAGGGGCCTCTCTGTTTAGGCCATCTAGACTCTGTAAAGGCACGAGTGAGAGGAAGGCCAGAAATCGAGAAGCAGCAAGAAGTCCTTGTAATATTTAGTCAAGCTAAGGGAAAGATTAAGGCCATCTGTGTCAGACCCAAGTTTGAGAAATGACCTTTACTATAGGTAGTATTTTATTTACTTTTTTCCTCCTTCCCCTCTTCCTTTTCCTCCTCTTCCTCCTTCCTTTTCTTTTTCTTCTTTTTCTCTTGGAATATAATAAAAGGATCATGAGTCATAATTAAAATAAATAAAATAAAATCCCTTTTTAAGATGCTATCTTATCAACTTTAACTTCTAGAGCCTAAAATTTCTAAGACTTCAAAAAATTAACTAGGTTTTATTTTTTTAGTTGAAAGCAAATGCATAATATAGTACAGAAACATTTTAAAATGTGGGAAGCATACATTTGTAAAATTTGCATGCTATTTTTGTTAAAGCAAAATATTACATTGAGAGATCATGATGTTAACAACGTGAATTAACAAGCATGAAAAATGTATAGAAAAAGTATCTATTTAAAAAGCACCCTTCATTCCTGTGAGGTGAGAAGAAAATAATCCAAAAAAGGCATTAGCTTGTCTTAATTAAAAGGAAATAAACCAATCCAGGATTTTTAATATGGAACCAATGCAGTTGTTGAAATATAACTGAGTAAAGTCGGCATTTATTTGGAGGATAATGTAAGGTGCATACGAAGGCAGAGGAACTTGAGAAATGAGACCAGTTAACAGAACATTAAATAATCAAGGAAGTAGGCAGAAAACTGAAATGAGAATGTTATTTTAGAAAAAGGGCAGAAAAAAATCTGTTATGAAGAACATCAGTGAAGGAGGAAGTACAGGAGCTAAAACTGATACAACGGTTGAGTAGATATTAGGGAGAGGGGAAGTTAGGGAAGTCAATGTTTCAAGCCTGGGCAACTAGGTGAATTTTGCTAAGTTTCCAGAGAAGAATCATTGTCATGAGATAATATTTCACTTCATATTTTAGATGAACTGTTAGGTTCAAGTTGCAAATTTTCTGCCTAACAGCAAGTAATAATTATGCCTTATAAGTCAAAGGTCATTTAAAACACAAATAAAGAAGACACTTTCCATCTCTACCTATTAAGAACAGAATAAGCCAGGTGCGGTGGCTCACGCTTGTAATCCCAGCACTTTGGGAGGCCCAGGCAGGCGGATCACGAATTCAGGAGATCAAGACCGTCCTGGCTAACACTGTGAAACCCCATCTCTGCTGAAAATACAAAAAATTAGCCGGGCGAGGTGGCAGGCGCCTGTAATCCCAGCTACTCGGGAGGCTGAGGCAGGAGAATAGCGTGAACCCGGGAGACGGAGCTTGCAGTTAACCGAGACGGTGCCACCACACTCCAGCCTGGGTGACAGAGCGAGACTCCGTCTCACACACACACACACACACACACACACACACACACACACACACACAAAAGAATAGAATAATAGACTTCTTTAAAAGAGATGGTGATAAAATACAAGTTAAAATGAGATAGTATAAGATTTCAAATTGTTAGGAGAATATAAGAAAGAGAATGCCATCAGTGGTAAAATTTTAAGGTACATGATATTGTAAAGAGTTAATAAAGAAAGAGTTAAGTAGAAGAAATACTCACAGAAAAATGAAACAACTTAAATGGTTCTTAAAGGTTTAAGACAGAATCATTGGTAAACCATCACAAATGCTTTGACTTTCTCAATGACGCCATAGGGAGATGATAATCATAGTGAAATACTAACACACAGGTGACCTTCATGAGATTCTTCTGTAGCAGATATGAACATATACTAAAGTTAGATCCATTTTGGTTATTTGATGGAATGGATATTTCACCTAACGAAGCTGGAATATTTCCATTTGTGTTCCATATTTTAGAGTTTTCTTGAAGAAAAACAATGATCATAAATGTTAAAATTCCCTTAGGATTGGCACCTGAAAACAAAATGTAGTTTTTTAAGACTGGTGTCAAATTAATTTTGCCAGATTTGTTCTGCACTGTTACAATATTTCAAGTTAAAAATTACTCTCAAAGTTTTCTCATGTTCAACTTTAATATATTTACAGTATTTGAAATATTTAGTTTCACTTATACTTTAATATTGGAATTAAATCAAAATTTTGAAGTTCATATTAATCATTTAAATAAGAAAAATACTGGACACATTCATTAAAAAAAATTTTAACTTACCACTAACTTGTTATTCATTATTAGCTCTATGTATCCATTATTAAGATACAAGTCAGAATACTGTGAAATCAACTTGACAAACTTGGGAAATGTTTAGGCTGAAAGGCTGAAATTTTCTAGATCATAGCTCTTCATATGAGATTAACACATCTTATAAGTATCAGGAAATTCTGCTATTGAACAGACATGCAATTCAAGATTAAATGTACCTTTAAGGTACATTCACTCTGAAAAATGGTTTGGCAGTTTCTTATAAAGTTACACACTTACTATAAAATCCAGTAATTCCACTCTTAGGTATTTACTGATGATAAATGAAGCTTATAATAAAACAGAAATCTTTACACAAAGTTTATAGTGCCTTATTCATTATTGTCTAAACCAAACATAGAAAATAAAAATAAAAAACTTCTATGGGTGAACAAATAAACAAATTGTGATATATCCATGCAATGAAATATTTACTCAGCAAAGAAAAGCAGCAAAATACTGATACGTATAACAGCTTTGATAAATCTCAAATATATTATGCTAAGTGAAATAGCCAGATTCAAAAGGTTACATCCTAGATGATGTATTAATCTGTTCTCACACTGCTGTAAAGACATACTTGAGGCAGGGTAATTTATGGAGAAAAGACACTTGATTGACTCACAGCTCCACAGGCCATTCAAGAGGCATAGCTGAGGAAGCCTCAGGAAACTTACAATCATGGTGGAAGGCAAAGCGAAAGCAGACGTGTCTCCATGGCGGGAGCAGGAAGAAGAGACATAAGGGGAAGGTGACACATGCTTTACAGCAACCAGATCTCATGAAAACTCTATCACAGGAACAGCAAGAGGGAAATTCACCCCCATAATCCAATCACCTCCCACCGGGCCCCTCTTCTAATACTTAAAATTACAACTCAAAGTGAGATCAGGGTGGGGACACAAAGCCAAAGCATATTCTAACACTGGCCCCTTCCAAGTCTCATGTCCTTCTCACATTTCAAAATACAATCATGCCTTCCCAACAGTCATTCAAAGTCTTAACTCATTCCAACATTAACTCAAAATTCCGAGTCCAAAGTCTCATCTGCGACAAGGCAAGTTCCTTCCATCTACGAGCCTATAAAGTCAAAAACAAGTTAGTTACTTCCAACATACAATGAAGGCACAGGCAATGGATAAATGCTGCCATTCCAAAAGGGAGAAATTGGTCAAAACAAAGGGGCTATATGCCTCATGCAAGTCTGAAACCCAGCAGGGCAGTCATAAATCTTAAAGCTCCAAAATAATCTTCTTGGACTCCATTTCTAATATCCAGGCCATGTTCATCCAAGGGATGCACTCTCAAGCCCTTGGGCAGCTCTACTTCTATGACTCTGCAGGGTACAGACACCACAGCTGCTTTCATGGGCTGGCATTGAGTGCTGTGGCTTTTCCAGGTGCACAATGCAAGCTGTCAGTGGATCTACCATTCTGGGGTCTGGAGGACAGTGGTCCTCTTTCTGTAGCTCAGCTAGACAGTGCCCTAGTGTGAACTCTGTGTGAGAGTTCCTGCCCCACATTTCCCCTAGGGGAGGTTCTCCATGAAGACTCTGCCCCTGCAACGGACTTCTGCCTGGACATCCAGGAATTTCCACATGTCCTTTGAAATCTGTGCAGGTGTTTCCAAGCCTATCTTTTGCCCTCTGCACATACATAGGCTTAACACCACATGGAAGCATTGGAGGGTGCTAGCTTGCATCCTCTGGAGCAGTGACCTGAGCTGTACCTTGGCCCTTTTAGTTATGATTAAAGCTGGAGCAGATGGGATGCAGCGTGCCATGTTCTGAAGCTGCACAGAGAAATGGGACCCTGGGCCTGGCCCATGAAACTATTTTTCCCTCATAGGCCTCTAGGTCTTGATAGGAGGGGCTGCCACAAAGGTCTCTGAAATGCTTTGGAGGCATTTTCTGCATTTTCTTGGCTATTAACATTCGGCCCCTCTTTACTCATGCAAATTTCTGTAACCAGCTTGCATTTCTTCCATGAAAATTGTTTTTCTCTTTTCAACCACATGGGCAGGCTGCAAGTTTTCCATCGTTTCATGCTCTGACTCCCTTTTAAATATAAGTTCCAGTTTCTTCATTTGTGCATATAAGCATATGGTATTAGAAGCAGCCAGGTCATATCTTGAACGCTTTGCTCCTTAGAAATTTCTTCTTCCAGATACCCTAAACCATCTTTCTGAAGTTCCAAGTTCACAGATCTCTAGAGTAGGGACACAATGCCTTCAATTTCTTTGCTAAAGCATTACAGTGAGCAAAACAGTTGACCACTACTCCAGTTCCCAATAAGTTCCTCATGTCGATCTGAAATCACCACAGCCTGGACTTTATTGTCAATATCACTATCAGCATTTTGGTCACAACTATTCAACAAGCCTCTAGGAGGTTGCAAACTTTCCTCATCTTCCTATCTTCTTCTGAGCTTTCCAACTTGTTCTAGTCTCTTCTTGCTACCCAGTTTCAAAGCTTCTTCCACATTTTCATGTATCTTTACAGCAATGTTCCACTTTTTTGGTACCAATTTTCTGTATTAGTCCATTCTCTCACTGCTATAAAGCACTATTTGAGACTGGGAAATTTATAAAGAAAAGAGGTTTAATTTACTCATAGTTCCACCGACTATGCAGGAGGCGTAGCTGGGGAGGTCTCAGGAAACACACAGGCATGACGGAAGGTGAAGGGGAAGCAAGCACATCTTCTCACGAAGATGACAGAAGGAAGAGAGAGAGCAAAGAGACTAGATCTCTTGAGACCTCTATCACAAGAACAGCAAGCAGAAATCTGTCTCCGTGATCTAATCACATCCCACCTAACCACTTCTCCAACACTGGGAATTACAATTTTACATGAGATTTGGGTGGGGGCACAGAGCCAAACAATATCATGTGACATTCTTAAAAAGGAAAAGCTGTAGAAACAGATAACAGATCAAAAGAGATTAGTGATTGTCAGGGGTTAGAGGTGTGTGTGGGGTTGACACACACACATGCAGAGTGGGATATTTTGCAGTGATGAAAGAGTTGTGTATCTGTATTGTAGTGGTAGGTACAATACTAACTAAATTTTTTAAAACTTAGAGAACTGTATATCAAAAAGAGTTTAACTGTATGCCATGAAAGAAAAAATGTTTCTCTTTGAAATCATTTAATTGACAAAATCTTATTTACATGATATATCAGAGAGTATATATTTAAATACCCTTCTGTTTTAACAAACTCAATTTAAAATGTTAGCATATATTAAAATGTTCTCCTGGTTAGTATATATTTTAAAACCAGTCAATAAAAATTTGTGGTTACTATATCAAGAATAATTACTGTTGTTTAAATAACCATGGTGTGATACAGCACAGAGCCAATAATTTATATTTTGAGAGAAATAAACATGTGTTTTAGTTCTGATATGTGGTTGTTATACAAAATTTAAAGAATCACTTTGCCTTACTGAGATCTTAATAAAATATTTTTTTAAGTATATTTTAAAAATTGATCCATTATTAATTTTAAGATGACCCACCAAAGTGTATTAGGTGCTTTATTATGTTAATAAATCATATACATTCTACAGGAATCTCAGAAACTCTTTCTCTATCACTGTGAGCAAAAAGTTTGACCTAAGAAAAAGGCAGCAAATTCAATGCAATAACTCCAGTGAAGCCACAGGTAGTGTGAAATGCTATAAAGGAGGAGGGACATATAAATATTACATATATATAATATTATAAATATGTAACATTTAATATATATTATATATATTAAAGGACTAGAATGTGGGCATTAATAGACATTTTAATAATTTGTTTTTAACTTTTAGAGACAACAGAAGCCATTGGAATAGAAGCATTGCATCATAAGAAGGGCAATATTGACTGATTGATTGATTGATTGTTTTGTCACACTAGTTGTCCTATTAGCAATAAACTGTAGAGGGACAAGGACAAAAATCAGAAAGACCAGTCAAGAGGCTATGACAACAATTCCAGTGAAAGATGGTGACTTGACCAGAAAGGCTTATTAACTGACCAATTACTGAGGGGAAGCTAGAGGGAATGGAGAATGGAAAAGTTTTGACACGGTCTGTATAGAGTAAGTGCATGATGTGGGAGGGAAAGTCATTGACATGGAAAGAATAGAGTAATATAAAGGAAATAAAGACAGGAATTATCATTAAAATACTTGATGTTTGCACATAGGCAATTTGCAAAAAGGAAGAGTAAGAATACAAAGAATACTAAGAGAATACTTGCTAGAAGTGCCAAAAACAGGCAAGAGTAAATAAATAAATAAATAAATAAATAAATAAATTTAAAAAATAAAAAATATGCCACCTTCAGAGTGACTACCACTTTGGGAAATCTGCCTACCATCATTAAAATTGACAGACACTCGTGGCCACTCAGTTTAGTCTGGTCCAACTGTCAGAATGACATGACTCCTGTTACTGTTGCCATATTTGTGGGATATTGGGGCCAACATAAAATGGTTTTCAAGCTTATGCTAAGAATATAGAAAGTTACCAAATAAAAAGAGTAGCAAAGTTTGTTTTTCCCTGAAGATTTCCTAAGTGAGCTTTACTAAAATTTTGAGTTCTCTGAAAATATACTAAATCATGTTCTGTTCTGTTTCTGAACTGTTTGAACCTCTTGGGACCTGTAGGAACTTCTAACAAGCTCTTAAATGTCTCCATTGCACCACATCATTTTTAGAAAGACCAATTTGTCTCATCTTTGGGCAATGTGCTATACACAAAATATTTCTGTTTTATGTTTCTTTTCTGATTTGTCTCAGCATAGCCTGTGAACCATTGAAGTTCTTTGCTCTCCATCAGATAGAATTAAGAGAGCCAAGAAACTAAGTTTCTAACACAAAGGGCATGGTTTTCCCATAAATTTTGAGTTCTTTTTTGATAAGACATCTAGTGAGAAGTGAAGGCTATATACAGCTGTTTACTGTACAACTGTTACAGCTGTACATGATTAGTGTAGAAATTTAAAACAAGTAAAATAGTTGGCATTTGCAATGTATTTTAATTGTACATAACTATGATATTATTACTTCTATATATTTTTTTTTAAGGTAGGGTCTCACTCTGTCTTCTAAGCTGGAGTGCAATGGCACAGTCATGACTCACTATAGTCTTGAACTTTCAGGCTCAAGCCATCTCTCCAAATTAGCTGGCTAACTTTTAAAACTGATTTGTGGAAACGAGGTCTCAGTATGTTGCCCAGAACGGTTTGTAACTCCTCTGCTCAAGTATCCTCTTGCCTTGGCTTCCAAAGTGCTGGAATTCCAGGTGTGAGCCACTGTGCCTGGCCTACTTCTATCACTTTTCTTTCCCTTTGAAAATTAAACTGTTGGGTTAAAGGTAAAATAGAATCCAAAAGCATTTTTGTAACAAAAATCATGGGTAATGGAGGTATTCTATATCAGGACACCTATAATACATTCAAGAATGCAGCCAGAAAAAGTTTTATAGCCCTAAACCCTTTTATTAATAAAAATAAAAATTATAAATGAATGAAATTTTCATGTTAAACAAAATGAGAAAAGAAAAAATAGCAAAGAAAAAATAAAGGAAAGATAAAGCAAAAAATAAATAATATTTGCTTTATCAATTTATCTAAATAAACTATATATATAATTACTAAATAAAAATAATATTTTTTGGTAAAAAAATTTCAAGAGAGACCAATTACTAGCTACCTTAACTGAGGTGTATGTATAATAAAGGACAAGGAGGAAGTAGCCATTGACATGACATACAATGCATTTAAAAAATCCTACAATCTCTCTGCTATATATTTGAAAGATGTAATGATAATTTCCTAGGGAAATATAATTTGCCCAAATTGACCCTAGTATATGTAAAAAAATTAAATAGGCTAATTTCTTTATTAGGAAAAGAAAAATTTATCAAGACACTTCCTTAAAATCAATCATTAAGCCTAGATGATTTCAAGGAAGACTTGTATCAAAATTTCAAAGCCTGGATAGTCCCAATGATTTTAAATTATTTACAGCTTACAAAAAAGAAAATTTCAAAAAATTAAGGAAAATCTAATACTTTTTGTAAAGTAAGTATGACACTTGTACCTAAACCTAATACAGTTAGAAAAGAAAATTAAGGAGAAATATCAATTATTAATATTGATTGAAATGTAAACATGTTTGTAACAGAATACAACACATCATTAAGAAACTGATACATTTTGATCAAGTGTGATTTATTCTGGGAATATGATGTTGATACAATATTAGGAAATCCACTGATATAAAAACCATATGAATCTTCTGGTTTGATGATTTGCTAGGAGGACTCATAGGACTCAGCATATAGTCTTATTCATAGCTACGATATATTACAGTAAGAGGGTGCAAAGCATGTAAGTAAAGGGAAAAGACATATGTGGCAATGTCCAGAGGAAACCAGGTATGAAAGTTTCTAACAGTCCTTTCCCTGTGGAATCATATGGGCTGTACTTAATTCCCTCAACAACAACTTTTGACAACTCATGTGAAATGCAGGCAAGCTCATTAGGGACTTAGTGCCCAGAGTTTGTATTAGGGGATAGTCATGAGGCACCTTCTGCCTAGCATCTATCAAAATTCCAGACTCCTAGAAGGAAAGAAAAGGTTAGCATAAACCACATTGTTTGTACAAACAGTTTTGGCACAGTGAGCCATTCTATCCATTGAGTGATGGTAATCTTTGCAAAATCTAAGTTCTCAGCATCAGCCAAGGCCTAATCTTCTAATCAGGCCTTTCAAAGGATAGAAATCAAGTCTGCTATATATTAACTCTTTCTGCACACCATATTCATACATCTAAAAGTAAAAACCAGTTATTTTTCCTCTATAGAAGATGGAAAGTCCTTTGCAAAATGTATAATTTATTCCTGAGAGATGAAAAAAGTACAAAATCGGTAATTGATGTTTACTTTCTTAGCATGGTATGGGAATTTTGTATAATCTTAGTCGTAGAATCAGTATTTTACTTGATTCAGAAACGTTACTTGTATTTCCAATAAGAGTTTAAAAAATGTATTGCATACTCTTCTTACTAATGTTCAACTTAATATTAGAGGTTAACCAATTCAATTAGACAAAATGAATCATTTAGAGACATAAGAATCAGAAACAAAAAGGAAAGCTATTTATATTTGCAGATGATAAGGTTTTGTAACTAGAAAACCCTAGAGATTCAGTAACAAAATTAAATTAAAATCAAACAATTCAATAGTACAGCAAACATAAAAATAGCATATCTAATACATATACACAAGCAATAACAGGTAACATAATAGCACATAAAATCAATATTCAACAATACTATAAAATACTAAGAGATAAGTGTAAGAAGAAATGTATAAAATCTACATGAAAAAAATTTAAAAGGCCTGAAAAATGTAAAATTAAAATTATTAAAATGGGAAGAAATCTTTTACTTTTGTGTAAGATGCTTAAACTTTATAGAATACAGCTTAGCTCCCTACAAGTTAATTTATAATTTGACTGCAATCTCTATATAATATGTTAACAAGTTTCTTTACATAATTAGACAAGTTGATACTGAAATTATATGTAAAAATAAACATACAAAATAAATGTGTAAAATATGCAAAAGAAATATAATAGACATATAAAAGTAAAAAAATGTAAAAAAATATACAAATAAATATACAAAATTAACTAGGAAATACTAAAAGGAAAGCTGTGGTATAGGGGAAGAAATTAGCCTTACTCAATATTAAACATACTATATTAAACCTTACAATTAAAAGTGTGTATTGGTGCATACAGACATACAGCGAAATAGGATAAAGAAGGAATTATATAATATAAATAAATGCAAGTAAAAAATAAACTTTAGTTTGTGGTAAAGGTAGAATCTTAAAACACTGAGATGATGAGGAAAATTGAAATGCATGGCTCTGGGATAGATCAATCAGTCAATCAGTTGGCCATTTTGAAAAAGATATAATTAAATCACTTCTTACATCATATAAAATAATAATTAAAATAAATGTAGTATTTACTTTTTTAAAGAAATCAAAACATTCCAGGATGAGATAAAAGAGAGATGAATTTTTATATAACCCTGTGTAGGTAAAATTCTACGTCTGAATAAAATTTCAGAGGCAATGAAAAAAATTAGTGGAACATTTGACTACATCCAAAAAAAAAAAAAAGAAAAGAAAAAGAAAAACTTTGCAAAGCAAAAACACCATACAGGAACATCAAAATACAATTGAAAAACTGGGAGAAAATATTTGCAACATTATTTTAACAATAAAAGACTTTTTTAATTAATACAAATTGAGAGGAAAAGACTAAAAATTTGATAGAAACATAAGGGCAGAGATGTAAAATGACAATTCGCAAAAATATGTCGAAAGACCTTAGACATACGAACATTTATTTAACTTTACTTGTTATAAGGGAACTATAAATATAAACTAAGCTGCGATATTATTTCTTTTATGTCATTTTAGTCAATTTAGATACAAAGATGAGAGAGAGAGAGAGAGAGAGAGAGAGAGAGAGGCTGATGGAGGTATTACAGAACTCTGTGGTGAGGATATGTGGAAAATGCACCCTCATGAACTTTTGAGGAAATGCCAGTTTGCACATTCCTAAAGAAGGATATTTGGTTTTATCCAAAAAGTCTACATAGTACTTTACGGCTAATCAATTTCACCTCTACAAATCTAAGCAGAAGATAGGATACCACAAATTTAAACAGAAGATAGGATATATGTATATATGTATGTGTGTGTGTGTGTGTGTGTGTGCGCACGTGCAATAATTATAATTTTTTTTTTTTTTTTTTAGACAGAGTCTCACTCTATCGCCCAGGCCGGGGTGCAGTGGTGAGCTCTGGTTCACTGCCACCTCCTCCTCCCTGGTTCAAACGATTCTCCTGCCTTAGCCTCCCGAGTAGCTGGGACTACAGACGCCTGCCACCATGCCTGGCTAATTTTTTGTATTTTTAGTAGAGACAGGGTTTCACCATGTTAGCCAGGATGATCTCGATCTCCTGACCTTGTGATCTGCTTGCCTTGGCCTCCCAAAGTGCTGGGATTACAAGCATGAGCCTTTGTGTTCAGAAATTTAGCTAATTTTAACTATAATTTTTTAAATAGTTAAAATTAGATAAATGTCAAAACAAACGAGATTGACTAAATCAGAAATGTATACAGACACAAGAGTACTATGTAACTGCAGAAAAAAGAGAAATTTTTCTTTAAGTTAATGTAGTATGGTTACATTATAATTGCATATATAATTATAATACGTAGCAGACTATTTTAAGGTAGAATAGAAGTGTGAAAAACTATACTCTACGTTGTGTTTAAAAATGAGAGGAGATAATAAAACATTATAGTGGCTCCTCTAAAATAAAAAGTGGGAACACTAAACCAGAGAGCAGAGGTGGATGGGAACGTAGTGAAAATAATAGAAGGAATGAAGGGGGCAACGTGTCAGTTCTCTGAATATACATTATGGTATGCTTCTGATAACCGGAACCATGTCAATCTTTCGTGTATGAGAGAGTGTGAGAGAACAAAAATAATCAATAGCCATGGCAAAGGTATCATAAATAAAATTCAAACAGAAGCAGATGGACCAAACTATATAAATAAATAATATGATCACCCTGAAATGGCTAATGAACTAACCCAACTGAAGTTTGAGGACTACATTTGGACTATATGCCCTCACGCTCGAAACAAATACACTTTTAAACAAATATTAAAGTCTAGTTAGTAAGATTTTTGCAGAATTTAGGTAGAGTTTAGGTTAGCATTTCTTAATTTTTTTATTGCACATTCTAAGATTGAGCAAGTGGTTAAACATATCAGGAATAATTTGATCCTATTTCTCACTGTTATGATCCTATCCTAACATTCTTTCTCTCTCTATCTGTGTGTGTGTGTGTGTGTGTGTGTCTGTCTCTCATCTCATCTGTTTCTTTTAGTTCTGTTTGAACTTTTGGAATATTTTCTATTTATTTCATGGGATATTATTAGTTAATTTATAGCATTGCATTTTTTATTATTTATATAAAATGCTATCTTTATTTGCCTTTCTAAGTCTTGTCTTACAGAATCACATTTTTTTAAATTAAGAAACTCTTCTTTTTAAAATCCAGAAACAAAATTTATCTTTTGTTCATTCTGTTTCATCAACATAGCAATGATAATTCCTTCTTTCTGCCTTTCCTTTTAATTTTTTTAAAACTTACTTGATAAATAATAATTGTACTTGATGTTTTGAAATATATTCATCATTTAATGATTGTATTAAGCTAAATAACATATCTATCACCTCTTATACTTACCATTTTTTGTAGCGAGGACATTTAAAATCTACTTTTTCAGTAATTTTGAAATATGCCACATATTATTTTTAACTATGGTCACCATTCTGTACAATTGATCCAAAATCTTATTCCTCTTCCCTAACTGAAATTTCGTACCTTTGATCAAAACTTCCCGTGCCCCTACCCCCCAGCCTCTGGTAACCACTATTCTGCTGTCTACTTTTATAAGGTCAACATTTTAAAGTTCACATATAAGTGAGATCATGAAGTAATTGCATTTCTTTTAAACTATTCTGGCCCGTTAAACCCACTTGTGAGTTTATCTGAACTTGGTTTCAAAACATGTGAGATCACTTAACAGACAAGAAAGTTGGTATATGTGTGTACTGAGATTAGCAGAGGGAAGAATGTGCAACAGAAAATAAGGAGATTACCGTAATTCCTTTGACGAGTTGGGGCATCTCTTATGAAGAGTACTGAGTGGGGCCTCCATTCTCAAGGCTAAGCAGTAATGAACCTTCAACAGCTCAACACTACCAACTCTCTTTTCTGCTGCTGGAATCTATGAAATTATTTGATTCTTTCATTGTGCAACAAGTAGGCACAGGCCTACTCCTTTGCTTATTGAACTGGTTGGTGTCCTTGAGAAATCGGGGGTCTTGACAACTTCACTGTGAGTTCCATTGGAGAGTTAAAACTATTTCTGATTCACTATTCCGACTCCAATTTCACCAACCTCTCTTCCTCTGGCACCACAAACAAACGCATCTTACACTGCAAGTTTTTCTCAAGAACGTGAAGCTGTAGTTCCATATTGTTTTTTCTGCAGATTCTCACAGTCGTCAATGATAATGCTAATAATAATAGATTTCTTTTAACAGAAAAATAAAAGATTGAAACAAATGAAACACAAAAATATGAAACATAAAAGTAGGAGAATGCAATTAATTCAGCTAAACAGCTGAATTTATAACTATTGAAATTAAAAGTGCTCTGAATAGATAAAAAAAAGACAAATACCTAGTAAGTGCAGAATAATTAAACCAAAATAAAGAAATGACTTTAGAAGTCAGAAGAAGGGATATATAATCACAATAGAATAAAGACTAAAATATTTAGAAATTTAGAGAAAATGGGTAATATTCAGAAAATAATTAAAGTTAATTTTTAAAAATGAGGAACAATGAGACATACAGTAATAAGAATATCCTCAATCAGGAAGGTGTTCAGAAATGCCCATTAGTAAATAAGTTACAATTATCATATGATTCTTTTGAGAATTTTAGTTAAGTTTCAAAGAACAGGAATGTTCAATGCTACACAACTGTTAACAGCCTACAGAAAAGTGCAAATCCATCATTAGGCTAATATCACAGGTTGACAAATATAATATATATGCTGTATAAATACATTTTAGTTATGAATTTAATTACAAAAAATGAGTAAAATTACACCAAATTGAAGGTAAAAGAGTTTAAATAATTCACCATATTTGACTAAGGTTTAGCTGATATGAATACACAACTAGGATTGTGCATTTCATATAAAAATATTTCCTATTTCAGGTGCCTTATTAACATAAATTAATCAGTTATGTCATAAACACATAGTTAAGGGCTGAAAATATTTGATAAAAATCAGCCAATATTAAAAAAGTGAAATTAGAAATAGGAAAAATGTCCAAATATAATAAAGCATCTTTGCCAACATTTAATCATACACATCATAATAAAAGTAAAACATTAAATTCAAGGCCAGGCATGGTGGCTCATGCCTGCAATTCCAGCACTTTGGAAGGCTGAAGCAGGAGGATCATTTGAGCCCAGGAGTTGGAGATCAGCCTGGGCAACATAGTGGGATCCCATCTCTAAAATAAATGTAAAAACCAGCTGGGTGAGGTAGTGCTTGCTTCTAGTCTCAGCTACTCAAGAGGCTGAAGTGGGAGGATTGCTTGAGCTTAGAAGGTCAAGGCTACAGTGAGCCTTGATCACACTATTTTACTCCAGCCTGGGTGACAGAGTGAGACCTTGTCTCTCTGAGTCCCCTGAAACCATGCCACCTGCTGTGGGGATACCAAGATCTCTTTCCTAGATTTCAAGGAAGCAGGTTATAAGACCAGGATAATGCCATGCCTAAAAGCAGGAATAGTTGTGTATTTTATGGAAAAACATTTCAGGATATTATTTCAATATTTTGGATTGCTTCTAAATTTAAAGCAAAGTCTAAAATCTATTTAGATTATTAAAGATGAAGTTTATTTAAAGATTCTGTGTATTTAAATGACTAATATTTAGTTTTACAAACCAGAATTTTCAAGACAAATTTCAGTTTCACAGTGAAAAAAATAGTCACTTGTGATTTAAATGAAATTTCATTAGTTAAAAAAATTTTCTCCTTGAATCTGTAATAGAAAATAATAATAATAATAATAATAATAATAACAATAAATTCTACCATCTTGAATGCATTTCATTTTGACATACTAAAATCTACACATACAGCCAGGTTTCTTGTCATAGTACTCAAAATAATCTGCCATTTTCATTTCACTACAGTAGGACACTTCTATTTTTATACCTGATCTTCATAATTATTATTTTAATTGCATGTATAATAGCTCATAGTGTTCGTGTATTACGATTTAACACTCTAACATTAGATAATTAGGTTACTATAAATTTTCAAATTTTACTTAATACATATTATTAAGTAATATTTTTGTAATAATTTACTTTTGTTTTCAATTGAGCTATTTTTGAAAATAGAGAAAAAGAATGATTATTCATGTGAATTATTGATATTACAATAATAAATTAATTTTCATATCAATATAAAACAAAGGCTTATGACTCTTGCTAGTCAAGGCCATTTTATTTAACAGAATTGTGCATTTTATAAGCCCTTCTTGAAGTAAATATTTATACTAATTTTAAGTGATATTTTTAAAATAGTTCTACTTTAGTAATCAAATTGTGTTTATTGGCATTTCTTTAATTATTAATGTTTGTGAGCATCAATGTTATTTACTTTTGTAAATTACATTGGAGAAATTGTTACGTTATTTATTCTTATGAGTAGGCAAATTAAGTATCTAATTGCATGCATCTATCATTAGCTATATTTTTTCCCATATGAATTTCTAAAACAAAGATAGAGTAGGAAAAAAAATATCTGCAATGCTATTGTAAAATGCCTTTTATTCCTTGAGCATGTATTGAGTTTTTATTTCTTAGTTGTGGCATATAAAAATTATTTTTTATCTTATCAAGAAGATGCATGTCTCTTTAGGATTAGATTCTTAAAAGAATATGACACTTTAATGAGTATGACACATGAGCTCTTACAAGTCTGGTATTTAACAGATCAAGTTAAATTAAATAACAAAGAGACAGGTACCATATGGTAAGCTTCCTAGGAGAAATTACAGTACACTTCTACTCTTATTATAATGATTTCTTATGCTCATTTTTATATAAAAGAAGAGGAAATGAGGAATCATTATGAGCAAAGAAAAAAGCATAGCAGAGAATATTATTAGAGTTAACTAAACCTATCTTCTTCTATTCATCTAATTTAAGCATTTGTGAAGGGCTTATATGACCAGATTACAATAAAATTATATAGAATATAAAAATCTTCTTAGTCTTATAACTCTAGTATTCGCAGCTCATTACTGCTAGAATTATTCTCTATGATAGAAATTTGCTATAAAAATTCACACAAGATCCTTTGGCCTTAGGTAACGTTACCTGTTTCAATTTGTACAGATCTCTTCTCCAGACCTTATTCTACAATACCATAGAGTCAAAACACTTCAAACTTTGTCTCATTCTGAATAGGCTGTACATCAAGTTTTGCATTTTTCAGATTCTTAAGATATCTTTCTCCATCTGTGTTAGTTTCCTATTGCTATCTGTAACAAACTATCACAAACATAGTGGCTTAAAAACACCACCAATTATTATTTTACAATGCTGAAGAAGACTAAAATGGGTCAGTAGGACACCAGTTCCTCTCGAGATTCTAGGGGAGAATAAATTTCTTACCTCTTCCAGTTTCTAGATGTATGCATTACTTGGCTTGTGGCCTGGCAACAATTCAACCTCACATCTTCTTTGAGGCTAATCCTCTCACTTCTCTCCAGGGTTCTTGATTACATCAGGCCCATATGGTGGGATAATATCCATTTTAGGTATTTAATTTAATGCCATTTGCAAAGTCCCTTTTTCATTTTGAGTGGCATATTTACAAGCTAGGATATGGACATATTTTAGAAGGCATTAGGCTGCCTGCTACATCTTTTCTACCTAAAAAGTTGGTAGTCATTCCTCCTGTTCCAAGTTCAAATGTCACTCCCTCATGAGACTTTTGTATATCTCTAGATGGAGGTGATGTGATCTTCCTTCCCTTTCTTCAGGGACTCTAATGGCTAATAAACTTGCCTTCTTTCATTGTGACTCCTTTATTTTTTTCTATTCATGAAGGCTGTTCTTCACCAATTTTATTTTCATTAATTTGTCCATTTGTCTATCCACAAAAACATTTTTTCCTGTATTAAAATCTGTGTATCTTATTAAAGTTTGCTATTTTTCAATATAATAACGTCCATGTTTTCAAATGTGCTATTTTATACATTACTATTTGAGGAAGGTCAAAAATATATAATAACTGAGGAAAGTGGGGCAAGATGGATGAAAAGAAGACTCCAACAATTGTCCACCCTACAGGAACACCAAATTGAACAACTATCCGCACACACAAAAAAGCACCTCCATAAGAACCAAAAATCAGGAGAGCAATTACAGTGTGTGGTTTTAACATTATATTAAGGAAAGAGGCACTGAAGAGGGAAAGACAATCTTGAATCACCTATACCAGTCCTCCTTCATCCCCCAGCAGTGGCTGAGTGGTTTGGAAAGACAATCTGTGCATTCAGGGGAGGCAGCAAACAGTAATTGTGCGACTTGACATCGGAACTCAGTACTGCCCTGTCACGGTAGAAAGCAACACAAGGCATAACTCAGCCAGTACCTACAGAGGGAGTTTCTCTAGCCAGAGGCAAATCCTTCATTTCAGTGTTAGGAGTTTGAGTTCAGGCAAGACCCACCACCATGGGCTAAAGGTCTTGGGGGTCTTAAATAAACTTAAAAAGCGGTGTAGGCCACAGAGACTTCAATTCCTGGACAAGTTCTGATGATGTGCTGGGCTTGAAGCCAGTGGATATTGGGTGGAGATGGCCTAGTGAAACACCAGCTAGTGCAGCCAAGAGAGTGCTTGCATCATCACTGCCCCAAACCCAGGCAGCACAGTTTGAAGCTCTGGAAGAGACTCCTTCCCTCCACCTAAGGAGAGGAGAGGGGAGAGTAAAGAGGACTTTGTATTGAAACTCGGACATCAGCATAGTACAGAAGAATAGGGTAACAGGAACAATCTTGAGGCCTCCATTCCAGGCCCTACCTCCTGGTTGACATTTCTAGACACAGTCGAGGCCAGAAGGGTACCCATTACCTTGAAGGGAAAGATCCAGTCCTGGCAAGATTTGTCACTTGCAGACTTAAGAGCCCTTGGGCCTTTAATAAACATCAGTGGTACCTAGGTAGTTCTCACCATAGGCCTTAATGAGACCCAGGGCCATGCTGGCTTCAGGTGTCACCCAGCACATTCTCATCTGTGGGAACCATGGGGAGAGACTCCTTCTGCTTGAGAAACAGAGAGTGAATGAAGGGGACTTTGTCATCTTTGTCTTGCAGCTTAGGTCCTAGCTCAGTCACAGTGATGTAGAGAACCAAGCAGGTTCATGGGGTCCCCAGTTCTAGGCCCTAGCTCTTGGACAGCATTTCTGGGCCTGCCCTAGGTGAAAGGAGAGCCTGCTGACCTGAGGAGAGAGAATCAGACCAGGCAGGATTCAGTGGCTCTTTAGTGAACATTGGCAGTAACCAGACAGTAATTGCCACAGACCTGGGATGGTGGTGGCCATGGGAGGAGACTCTTCTGCTTGAGAAAAAGGGGAGGGAGGTGTGAAAAGGATTTTGTCTTACAGCCTGTGTGCCAGCTCAGTAGAACAGAGCACCAGGTAGATTCCCATGCTTCCTTTCACGAGGTTCTGTCTATCAGATGGCATCTCTAGACCCAACCAGGGCTGAAGGCAATTTGTGTCCCTGAAGGGAAGGACACAGACTTGGTGGGATTTGCCACCTGCTGATTGTAGAGCTCTTGGGCCTTGAGAAAATATAAGTGGTAGCCAGGCAGTAGCCACCTTAAGCCTTGGGCAAGACCAAGTGTTGTGCTGGCTTTGGATCTGACTCAGCACAGTCCCAATACTGGTGCTCACAGGAGCGCATGTGTCACCCATACCCCAGGTCCGGGTAGCTCAACTCAGCACAGAGAGATAGACGCTTTGTTTGGTTGGGGGGAAATAAAGGAAAAGAACAATAATTTCCACCTGATATCCCAGGACATTTTCCCAGATCTTACCCAAGACCACGAAGACAGTACCTGTATAAGTCTGGAAGAGCCACAGTATTTTTGTGCATGCAGTACTCCCTAATGCCTGCATGGCTACAGTGACCAAAGACTAAGGTCCCAACACTGAAGTCCCTTTGAATACTCGGAAAAACTTGCCAAGGACATGTATAAACAATCCAAGACTGCAAAAATTACAATCAATAACTAACTCTTCAATGCCAAGAAAAAAAACAATGGACATCCACAGGCATCAAGACCATCCAGGAAAATATGATCTCACCGAATGAACTATATAAGATATCAGTGACCAATTCCAGACAGACAGAGATATACACAAAGTAAAAAACAATAAATTAAGGCATATCACAATACAAAATTTTCTTCATTAAAATAAAGACAACATTAAAATAAAGGAAGAAAACATCACAAAACAACCAGAAAACTAATAACAAAATGTCAGGAGTCAATTCCTATTTATCAATAATAATATTGAATGAAAATGGACTAAACTCTCCAATCAAAAGATGTAAAGAGGAGAAATGGATGAAGAAAAACAAGGCCTCAAAATTATATTGCTACAAGAAACATATTTCAGCTATAAAGACATACATCCACTAAAAATAGAAGGATGGAAAAAGATATTCCATGCCAATGGAACCAAAAATAGAAAAAAATGTCTATATTTATATCGGAGAAAATAGATTTTAAGACAAAGACTATAAAAAGAGGCAAATGTCAGACTACAATGGTAAAGAGGTCAGCTCAGCAAGAGAACATAACAATTGTAAATATATATGCACCCAATGGAGCACACAGATATATAAAGCAAATATTATTAGAGCTAAGGAGAGAGTTAGACTTCAATAAAATAATAGCTGGGGATTCCAACACCACATTTAAGCATTGGAAATATCAGACAGACAGAAAATCAACAACATAACATCATATTGAAGGTGGACTATAGACCAAATGGACCTAATAGATGTTGCATAGAATATTTTATCCAATGACTGCAGAATTCACATTCTTCTCTTCAGCCCATGGATCATTTTGAAGGGGCGGCTGTATGTTATGTCACAAAGCTAGCCTAAAAAATTCCAAAATTATTGAAATTATATTAAATATCTTTTCTGACTACAAGGCAGTAAAACTAGAAATCAATAACAGAGAAATTTTGCAAACTATGCAAACACAGGGAAACTAAATAATATTCTCTCAAATGACCAGTGAGTCAGTACAAAATTTAAGAAGAAAATCTAAAAAAAAAAAAAAGAAAGAAAGAAAGAAATGCACACAGAAACACAACATATCAAAACCTGTGGTCATCAAAAGCAGTACTTAGAATGTTTATAGCAAGAAGTGCTTCAACCAAAAAAGTAGAAAAACTTCAAAAAACTACTTAATGATATATCTTAAAGAACTAGAAAAGAAAGAGCAAAGTAAACCCAAAATCAGTCAAGGAAAATAAATAATAAAATCACAGCATAAATAATAAAATTTAAAAGAAAAAAACCAAAAAGTTATTTTTTTTGTTAAACAAAATTGACAAATCTTTAGCTTGACTACCTAAAAAAGAGAGAAGATCCAAATAAATAAAATCAGATATGAAAAAGAAGACATTACAACTGATACTTCAGAACTTCAAAGCATTATTAGAAGCTGCTATGAGCAACTACATGCCAAGTAATTAGAAAACCTTCACAGTCAATATTTGACCATGAAGAAACAGAAAACTTGAACAAACCGATAGCAAATACTGAGATCGAAGCCATAATAAAAAAGCCTTCCAGCAAAGAAAATCCAGGAATTGATGGTTTCACTACTGAATTTTACCAAACATTTGTACAAAAAGCTAATACCAATCCTACTCAAAATATTTTGAATAATAGTGGATGGAACATGTCCATACTCATTCTGTAAGGCCAGTGTTACTCTGATACAAAAATCAGACAAAGACATATCAGAAAAAAAAAAAAAAAAAACTACAGGCCAATATTCCTGAAGAAAATTTATGCAAAAATTATCAACAAATTAGTAGCAAAGTGAATTTGATAATACATTGAAACAATTAATCATGACCAAGAAAGATTTATCTCAGTGAAGCAAGGATGCTTCAACTTGAACAAATCAGATAATGTGATATTAACAGAATGAAGTACAAAAATCATATGATCATTAAAATTCATGCTGAAAAAGCATTTAAAAAAATTCAACATCCTCTCCTGATTAAAACTCTCAAAATAACTGGATATAGAAGGAACAAACCTCAACAGAATAAAAGCCATATAAAACAGACCCACAGCTAGTATAATACTAAATGCAGGAAAACTGAAAGCCTTTTCCAAGATCTGTAACAAATCAAGGATGCCCACATCACCACTGTTATTCAACATAGTACTGGAAGTCCTAGCTAGAGCAAGCAGGCAAGACAAATAAATAGAAAGCATCCAAATTCAAGAGGAAAAAGTCAAATTATCCTTGTTTGCAGAAGATATGATCTTTTATTTGGAAAACCTAAAGACTCCACCAAAAAATCATTTGGACTGATAAATTCAGTAAAGTTACGGAAAACAAAATCAACATACAAGAATCAGTAGCATTTCTATAAGCCAACAATGAACAATCTGACAAAGAAATCAAAAAAGTAATGCTATTTACAATAGCCACACATAAAATTAAATACCTAGAAATAAATCAAAGAAGTTAAAGGTCTTTGTAATGAAAACTATACAAAATTCACTAAGGAAATTAAATAGGATACAAAAAAAAAAGGAAAGATGTTGCATGTTCTTGGATTGGAAAAATCTATATTGTTAAAAGCAATTCAATATTATTTTAAGCATCCACAGGTTGAATTCAATCCCTATCAAAATATCAATGCCATTCTTCATAGAAATTGAGAAAAACAACCCCAGAATTTATATGGAACCACAAAAGACCCACAATAGTCAAAGCTACCCTAAGCAAAAAGAACAAAACTGAAGAAATCACATTACCTGACTTCAAATTATACTACATAGCATCAGTAACCAAAACAGCATAGCTAAGGCATAAAAGAAACAGGCACCTTGACCAATAGAATATAATATAAAATAAAAAAAAAATCCATACATCTGCAGTGAATTCATTGTTGACAATGATGCCAAGAACATACATAGGGGAAAGGACAATCTTTGAAACACATGGTGCTGGGAAAACTGGGTATCCACATGTAAAATAAGAAAACTCAACTCTCATTTCTCACCATATGCCATAATCAAGTCAAAATGGATTAAAGACTTAAATCTAAGACCTCAAATTATGAAAATCCTATGAGAAAACACTGGGGACAGTCTCCAGGATGTTGGACTGGGCAAAGATTAACCCAGTAATACCCCACAAGCAAAAGTAACCAAAGCAAAAATAAACAAACGAGTTAAAAAGATAAAAATCTTCTGCTCCACAAAGGAAATGATCCAAAAAGTGAAGAGACAGTGCTCAAAATGGTACAAAATATTTGCAAACTATCCATTTGACAAGATAGTAATAATCAGAACACATAAGGAGCTCAAACAACTCTATAGGAAAAAAAGTCTAGTAATCCTATAAAAAATGGGCAAAATATGTAAATAGACATTTCTTAAAAGAAGAAATACAAATGTAAACAGAGATATGAAAAGGTGTTCAATATCACTGATTATCAGAAAAATTCAAATAAAAACTACAATGAGATATCACCTCACTCCAGTTAAAATGTCTTATATCTAAAGACAGGAAATAACAAATGCTAGTGAGGATGTGGAGAAAAGGGAACTTTTACACACTAATAGTGGGAGCGTAAATTAGAACAATAGTTTAGAGGTTCCTCAAAAAGTAAAAATAGAATTACTCTATGATCAGCAATCACATGGCTAAGTACACACTCAAAATAAAGGAAATCAGTATATCAAAGAGATAACTGCTCTTCCATGTTTGTTGCTGCATTATTGCACAATAGCCAAGATTTGGAAGCAACCTATTCATCCACAGATTAATGAATAAAGAATAAATGGTACATATACGCAATGGAGTGCTATTCAGTCATGAAAAATAATTAGATTCTGTCATTTACAATAACATGGATGGAAGTAGAAGACATTATGTTAAGTGAAATAAGCCAGACAGAGGAATACAAAATTTGCATGTTTTCACTCATTTGTGGGAGGTAAAAAAATAAAACAATTGAAATCATAGAGATAAAGAGTAGAAACATGTTTACCAGAGACTGGGAAAGGCAGGGGCGGGCAGATAGAATATGCATTGTTAATGGGTACAAAAATAGAGTTAGTTAGAATCAAAAAGATCTAGTACTTGATAGCAGAACAGAGTGACTACAATCAACAATTATTTATTGTACATTTAAAAATAACCAACAAAGTATAATCAGAATATTTTAATACAAATAAATGATAACTGCTTGATGTAATGGATTCCCCATTTACCCTGACGTAATTATTATATATTGCATAACACCATCAAAATATTTCATGTACCCCATAAATACACACACCTATTATTTATACACATTTGTGTATAAATAATAGGTGTGTGTATTTATGGGGTACATGTATAAATATACATGGGGTACATGTATAAATATACACACCTATTATGTATACACATTTAAAATAAAATCTATATGTTGAAAAAAAAGTAAGCAAACAAAAAATAGAAAATATTCCAATAACTGGGAATATGTGGAAAAAACACATAGAAATAATTTTATTTTAAAAAAGGTAGTAAGTGAAGAGTTGTTTTTTTTTCCTTTCAAAGTGTGTTAAATGCCAAAGCAAATAGTATATTTAACATTTGATTTTAAAAGATTGGGCTCTTTCTAGCAAATACTTAAGTTGATAAAATATTTAATTATAAATACATTTTATATTATTTATATTTGAATTATTGGCTACATACCTCAATTAAATCCACCACTGAGTTACAATTTTCACCATTGGAATTTTAGGGCATGTAATTAAAGACAACAGTAATGAAAAATTAACTTTACCCCAAATATCCTATCATTTGAGAAAAACTTCACATGGAAATATCACAAGGATGCTCTAATCACATGGAAATACCACAAAAACACACTAATGCTAATTAGCTATAAATCTTTTATTCATTCTAGTAATTCAAAATATTAATTTTTCCACTTTTCTTGGAACTATTTACCACAAGTATACTCTTATCTGAAATGGTTAAGTGAATTATAACCCATTTTTGAATGCCTGATAAAAGTTGTTTATATATCTAACCATGAAATTAATAAATATCTCATTCAAGACATGATACTGTACTTGGAAACATTTGGGGATATAAATTTACTATAAAAATGAATTTTTCCAAAGATAGTATGTGGATGGAAAATAAACACAGGAAAACATGTTCAACATTATTAGACATTAGGGAAATTTAAGTTAAAGCCATGATAAAATATCACTACACACCTATTAAATGGCTAAACTAAATACTACTTACCAACTCAAGTGCTGATGAGGTTGCAGAACAATGGAAACTCATTCGTTGTTGGTGGCAATGTGAAAGATCAACAGTCACTCAAAATAGCTTATAGTTGTTTTTATTTAATAAAGTAAAATGTACACTTACAACACAACAGAGCAATCTTACTCCTGTGTATTTATCTTATTGAAATACAAAGTTTATTTCAAAAGTGTACAAACTGCATAATTCCATTCGTGTAACATTCTCAAAAGGGCAATATTTTGATGATGCACATCAGAGATGTGGTTGCTAAGAATGGGATTTAAGGAAGAGTATGATCATAAAGAGAGTAGACTAAGGGAGTTTCCTTTGGGTGATTGAGCTATTTTATTCCCCTTGTGCTAGTGGTCACATGACTTTATACATATGATGAAATTCCATAAAACTATACAGAACAAAGAAGGATATAGAAGAAAGAAAGAGGGAAGGAAGGAAGGAAGGAAGGAAGGAAGGAAGGAAGGAAGGAAGGAAGGGCAAGAAAATACTGGGACACTTGAATAATGCTTGCAGTTTAGTTAATAGTATTGTATTAATAGTAGTGCACCAACTAAATGTTAATTTCCTTATTTTGATAATTATATTTTGATTACACAAGATGTCATTGGGGAAATCTATGTAAAAAGAAACACAAAAACTATCAATAATATTTAAAAGTGACTTCTATTTGAGTATAATTATTCACAAGTAACAAGTTTAATTTTTTAAAGTGTCATACATACAAAACTCAATTTATAAATGAGAATAAAAGTGATAAGATGGCATACCTACTTTTTGTTCAGGAGTGAAGCTATCCTATGTTTGCTAATATTCTTGTCATCTTCCTTAATTGTTCTTGCTATTTGACATCACCACTCTAAAGGCAATCATCTCAGACAAAATTAAATTTTATAGATGGTGTAGTGTTATTGTCTTCTATCTTGTGTATTGTTGTTTCAGTATGCAGTCAAGTTTTCTTAAGTGAGATAATCCACTGAACAAAATGAGCGAAGCTTAGATTTCTTTTGTATCATCCTGTTCCCCTAACAATGTCCTCAGCAAGGACACTTTGACCTCTCAATGATTGTCATAACACTAAACTCGTGGAAATTTCCAAAGTAACTCCTACAGAATAGAACTCCCAATGTTTGGGAGCACACAGGGAAAAAGTTTAGAGAAGGGAAAATGGATGGAGCGGTAGATGAAGCAATGACAGAAAATAAATATCAGCTGCTGGTAAGAAGCCAAACAGATGAGATCATATGCAAGAAATTATTCATCAAATCTGGTTCAGTACTAAGCTAGTATTGAGAACAGAGCACGTATAGGAGAAATTGGATGCTAATAGACAAGGAGGATACAGCTTCTGAAGTGTAAAAGAAGCTAATGGGAATTACAGACATCTGCATCATTCTAGGATTTTTGTCGTGTGTGTGTATGAAATAAGGTTGATGGGAATAGGAACAAGACCTTGTCATTGAGTTAAGTGTAGGCAGTGTTCCCAGAGACTGAGCCATAATGCAGTTTGAGAGAATGGAAGAAATCACCAGCATCCTATTGAGGCATGCATGAGGAAACATATCTTATATATTCCAAACCTTCTCCTACGTAAGATGTTGGCAAGGCACTGATTGTTCTTACTATAGGCAATGATCTCAGAAAACTTTTACCTATGGCATGATGCCTTGAACACAAATTAGATCTTTGAAAAAGAGAGTTTAAATCATAGAAAGCTACTTGTGAAGGACATCTAGGATTGCCTCTTGGATTTAATACCTTTTTAAACTGATGTTTTTATCCAACACAATACACCAGTTTAGTGTGGCTAGATGTTTATGGATCAGCAAACTCTAGTTTTGGATAATCAGATCTCACCTCTAGGCACATTTGATAACTTTACTATGTTTAACAATTCCTAAAATTGACAGCAGAGTCAAGCCTTTGCTGTTATTGAATTTCTAGTGTCAGATTCAGGCACGTGAAGGAATGTTGAAACGAGTCAATGTTTCCTAGATAACAATCTAAAAAGAGTGGGAAAGGAAGCTCTTTTTAAGATTCTTGTTTGTATCAAAACTGGTACTTTACCGCATATGGTGCCAGTAGCTGTCTGCAACATAGATTGCTTACCCAATTTTCTTCATTATTTTCCCTGCCTCAACATTGATAATTTCAGTGAGACTCTTATTTGACCAAGGAAGAAAAGATAGCCTGGAGATGATTTCATGCTCTGCAGACTATGAGTCAGAATAATAATTGACTAAACTAGACAAAAAAAAAAAAAAAACAAAAAAAACCTCTTTATAATTTAAGGTTTTTGCTGCTTGCAGGGTGAATAGAGTTCTCTTAAAATGTCATTGAAATGTATATTTTATCTGCCCAAGCGCAAATGGACTTTTAGATCGGAAGCAAAATAAAGGATTTCAAAACTTCAGCCTCCCATCACCTAAATTCAAAGTATCACTTCCATTCAAAATAGAAATTTGGTGTTCTAATTTTCCTATTTATGACTGTGGCCTATTAACAGAGACTTCTGAGATTAATAATTTTACTTAGATAAGCAGGTTATATAAAAACTAAAACTAACTCTTTGAAATACACTTGCAGGAACTTGCCTCTTTTGACATGGTGTGAACACAACAATAAAAGTCTATAGGATCAAACACAGCAAAGCAGTGTTGCATGTGAACCAAGCAATTCCTACTTACATAAATTGACCATGCTTTCACTGCATGTGAACCAAGAAATTCCTACTTACATAAATTAACCATGCTTTAATTGCAAAGTGTAAAACATCACATCATATTTTAACTCTGGCTACCCTTTACCATGGCATTTTATTTGAAAATAGTACTTTGTTGAATCTATGATTCATCACTATTTTATATGCCACTAAAAGAAAGACATTTTTGATTTTTAAATCATGATACAAATATTTCTTTACTTTAATATTTCATATTCTACTTTTGAAAAAATACTGTTAGACTCTTAGGTATGAATTATAAAATAAAAATAGACTGTTTTATATGTAATAAAATAAAGTTTTAAATATAATTAATTGGTTATGTTATAGCTGAATATTATTCACATTCCAAGACCAATTATTAATAATGTTTTCTTAGTCATCAATGTCTGTCTTTTCCCATAGAATGCGTTTCTTTCAAGAGAGTTCCTCATTCAGCATTTATTAAAGATGGAAAATATATCTATGAGAAAATTGTTAGATATGTTGGAAGTTAAAATCAGGAAGGAGGAGAGAGAAAAACAATAAAAAGATTCAGTAGATAAGTATACAATACTAAAGAGAAAATCTGCAATCTAGAAAATTGAGCCACAGAACCGTCCCTGAAATCAGTCCAATATTATAAATATAAATAAAATATTTGAGAAAAGTTAGAAAAAATGGAGAACACATCTCCAAAAATCTTATTATCAATCAAATAGGTATCACGATAAGAGAAAAAAGAGAAAGAGGGTGGATATAAGCAGTAACAGAACATAGCTTAATACTGAAAAAAGGCCAATACATTTAGTGTCCTTTTTAATCGATGAAAAGGCCTAAGAAACACTGGGCAGAATGTCTAGCTACCTATATCATGGCACATCTTAGTAAAATTTTAGTACCAAGGTTAAAATTAAAAAAATGAAAACATCTATAAAAAATTCGAAATATATCAGTCATTTTTTTCTTTTTTGTTAATTTTTTTATTATACTTTAAGTTATAGGATACATGTGCAAAATGTGCAGTTTTGTTACATAGGTATACATGTGCCATGTTGGTTTGCTGTACCTATCAACTCATCATTTACATTAGGTATTTCTCCTAATGTTATCACTCCCCCAGCTTCCCCCCACCCCAACAGGCCCTGGTGTGTGATGTTCCCTTCCCTATGTTTATGGGTTCTCATTGTTCAACTCCTGCTTGTGAGTGGGAACATAAGGTGTTTGGTTTACTGTCCTTGTGATATTTTGCTGAGAATGATGGCTTCTAGCTTCATCCATGTCCCCGCAAAGGCCATGAACTCATCCCTTTTTATGGCTGCATAGTATTCCATGGTATATATAAACCACTGCTCAATGAAATACAAGAGGACACAAACAAATGGAAGAATATTCCATGTTCATGGATAGAAAGAATGAATGTCGTGAAAATGCCCATACTGCCCAAAGTAATGCTATCGCTATCAAGCTACCACTGACTTTCTTCACAGAATTGGAAAAAAACTACTTTAAATTTCATGTGGAACCAAAAAAGAGCCCACACAGCCAAAATAAACCTAAACAAAAATAACAAAGCTGGAGGCATTGTGCTACCTGACTTCAAACTATACTACAAGTCTACGGTAACCAAAACAGCATGATACTTGTACCAAAACAGGTATATAGACCAAGGCAACAGAACAGAGGCCTCAGAAATAACACCACACATCGACAACTATCTGATCTTTGACAAACCTGACAAAAACAAGCAATGGGGAAAAGATTCCCTATTTAATAAATAGTGCTGGGAAAACTGGCTAGCCATGTGTGGAAAGCTCAAACTGGATCATTTCCTTATGCCTTACACAAAAATTAACTCAAGATGGATTAAAGACTTAAATGTAAGACCTAAAATCATAAAAACCCTAGAATAAAACCTAGGCAACACCATTCAGGACATAGGTATGTGCAAAGACTTCATGACTAAAATACCAAATGTAATGGCACTAAAAGCCAAAATGGACGAAAGGGATCTAATTAAACTAAAGAGCTTCTACACAGCAAAAGAAACTGTCATCAGAATGAACAGGAAACCTACAGAATGGGAGAAAATTTTTGCAATCTATTCATCAGACAAAGGGCTAATATCCAGTCATGTTTTAAGACAGCACTGTCATTGCTGATGACAACAGTGTAATACCTAGAAAAGATTTTGGAAAATTGAGTTGATCCTGTGATTTCTTATTACATAATTCAATGAGATATAATTAAAATATTTTCAGATTTTCAGACTCCCATAATTTATTAATTATTAGTATCCTCTGAAAGACTATTTGTATGTATTTCAGTGCAACAAAACTGAATTTGAGAAAAATCAAAAAGGATCATTAAGAAACAGTAAAAGGGGTTGAGGGGAAGGCAAAACTTATAATCAAGTGCAAGTAACTGCTGAAAACTCTTGTTAATGAACAGCAACACAATGGCACTTAAAACCTCAAATTATTTCATTAATATAGTCTTATAACTTATCCTATTTGTGAGCCATTAACATGATAAAATATGATGACAGATACTCTTATTTCTTAATTGTTTCATCGTAATTTAGTATTTTGTAATGTGAGCATTTAAAACTTTGGGTTTTACACTGAGTGGTTTAGCTTGATAGCCTTCATAGGTTCTAATGTGTAGTTGTTTTCTCATTATTGTTTTTTATGTATTTTGATGTCATTTTCATTTTTCTTTATACCTCAGCATTATTTAGAAGGAAAGTATGATTTGTAGTGGATTTTAGCTTACTTGTCTTATTACTAATATAATTATATTCAATCAAATAATATATTTTACTTATAATTTTAATGATCGCTCATCCCCTGTTGTTTTTCCTTCATGAACAGTCTAGACTTTACTTTTCTTCTCATTTTTGTAATAAAGAAGAATAACATTTGAATTTATTTTTAGTTTTATGTTATATATACTATTTACTGTAATTTCATTTGCCTCAGTTCTAAATTAAAACTAAATAAATAAGGTAATCCTTAATACCACTGAAGGTATCACTTAGAATCTGACTGAATTGATTTATTCTTTGAGTGGTGTTACATTTATTTCTAATTCTTTTTTAAAGAGTGACTTAGGTATGATAAATTATTCAAATATTTGGATGTTAAACACATTCACTGTTATTTTCATATTTATACAAATGTGCAGCTTTGCTTATGCTAAATTAAGTCTCATTATTCCCTCACAGCTTTCTGTAATTGATCATTGTTGGACTGAATTATGAATCCTACATCTTTTTCACACTTGCAATTACTGAATTTTGAAAAAGAGGAAATTCATATTAGAACAAAACAACAAATATACTATATAGAGAAGAAATATTAGAACCAAAATAAGAAATGTTTTATTTCTAGTATATATTAACGGATTTTCATCTCCTGTTCAACGATAACCCTTTTACCTCTGCCTGACTCAATTTTCCACTAAACCTCTCAGATACCTTTTCCATAATAAGTTATCCATTTTTCTTTTGCCTTCATCTTCTCCTTATGTACATTGTATTCAGCATTCAAATGATCTACATTGAAAATTCACACTATCTCAAGTAACCCATTAACTCTATCTTATCCCTGTGCCTTAAAAATTCAATAGTTGGCCGGGCACGGTGGCTCACGCCTGGAATCCCAGCAATGGGATGATACCCTGTCTCTACTAACAATACAAAAAAATTAGCCAGCCCTGAAGACACAGGCTGAGGCAGGAGAATTGCTTGAACCTGGGAGGCGGAGGTGGCAGTGAGCAGATATCGCGCCACTGCACTCCAGCATGGGCAACAAACAGAGCCAGACTCCTTCTAAAATAAAATAAATAAATAAATAAATAAATAAATAAATAAATAAATAAATAAATAAAATCGATAACTCAATAGTTTCCCGTCCTTTATATCTCTCATATCTCAATTTCAGCACCCAAAATTGTAACTTCCAAAATAGCTTTTCTCAAATTTGCTGATGAATTTTCTAGTTATCAAATCCAAAATAATTTTACTCATTTCATTATTTGACACCTAGAACATGTAACATTGCTTCATCTTGAAACCAAGAATCTTAAAACTAGCTCTTTTCTTTTCTTTTCTTTCTATAGAAATACTACCTCTTTTTTGTTTTCCATTTTATCCTCCTTATGTTTCTCTGGGAGAAAAAGCATGATTTATATTGCAGGGTATTTTCCCTCAGTATAATACTATAATTATACATGGATTCAACATGTCAGGATGCATTTGTCCAAATCTATAGAATGGAGGACACTGAGTGAATCTAATGTTGACTATGAACTTTGGCATATTATAATGTGTAAGTGTAGGGTTATCGATTGTAACCCATGTGCCACACTGGTGGGAGATGTTGATAATGTGGGAGGCTATGCATGTCTGGGGCGGGGGTATATGAAAAATTTCTCTACCTTTCTCTTTATTATGCTGTAAACCTAAAACTGCTTCTTAAAACTGTTTTTAGAAATCGAACTATGCAATTATCATTTTTTTATTATTATTATTTTTTAGAAACGGAGTCTCGCTCTGTCGCCAGGCTGGAGTGCAGCGGTGTGACCTCGGTTCACTGCCACCTCTACCTCTCGGGTTCAAGCGATTCTCCTGCCTCAGCCTCCTGAGTAGCTGGGACTACAGGTGTTCACCACCATGCCCAGCTAATTTTTTGTATTTTTAGTAGAGGTAGGGTTTCACCAAATTGGCGAGGATGGTCTTGATCTGTTGACCTCGTGATCTGCCCGCCTCAGCCCCTCAAAGTGCTGGGATTACAGGCATGAATCACTGCCCCTGGCCATCAGTGTTTTTATATTTCAGAAATGTATATACTGTACATTTTAATTTAATTTATCTTACATTTTTATTTCACACAAGATTGAGTTGTTATATTTTATACGATTTATTTAGTCATTATATTTATATTTAATAATTACTTTTAAAATTGTCTCATCTATTTAACCGTAATAACACTTAATGATTATTTTTGTTGAGGGCTATTCCTATATAATCAATATATACTCATGAAGAAAAATGATTTATTATAAAATTCATGTGACTGAATAATAAATTCAAGACATAATTATTATCTTTTATGCATGTTAGTTTGTCTTAATGCAGTCTTTCCTATGTCTTTTTTCAGAAATGCAATATCAATGGCATGCTTTTAGTTATCAGGAAATGCTTTAAAACTATTTTTCGATATTCAGTTTTATTGTTTTTTTTTTTTTTTAATTACTACCCTATAGTTAGCGGTTCAGTCCTGATTTTAACACGGTTATTCACTTTCCATGTTTTTATTTGTTTGAAACACTTACTGTTCTTTTAATAAAGGCAAAGAAGAGTTTTCTTGATACCCGCTATTAACCTTCATGTGTCCCTGTCTCTCATTTCACTGTTGCAGCGCTAACAGTTGCATGGTGTGTCTGAACACTTCCATTACTCATGTATAATCAGCTTAGCTTAAACGTAAATGAATTGACATTGATTTTTTTTTGGAATTTTAAAAAATCTGATATTTTATTTCATTTACATTTCTTAACAGAATTCCTTAGTATAAACCCAGGAAATTATGATGCTAATAATAATCACATTTTATTTTTGTTTTCTTTTATTATTGACTTAATCAGAAATATAAGAAAGACTATAATATTCAAAAGTACACCTACATTTCCTGCTCTCTAACAAGACAGTAAGCCAAATATAATTTCCAGTATATGTGCAGAACTAGATTTTGGCTCTTGTAAAATACATCATTGAAAACAATGTATGAGTATGTAGTAGATAAGTGAAAATCTTAATCACATAAACTTCTCAAGAAACAAAAAATTAATAATGGAAGTAAATTAAGATTTTACTTGCCAAAGGAACAAGTATCAAAATGCAAGTTAAGGATAAAACAAACTTGAGAATAAAAAATGGAATTAATTAGAAAAACATAAAACCTTGATGAGATGAGATACTCCATATTAATAGCTCATTCAACAAGGAATGTGAAATGTCTTGGCATTCTTAAAACGGGTAGAGATGTATCATTTGTGTGACTGTGGATGTAGATGGGAAAGAACATTCAAAATTTTGAGTGAGATGCCTGGGCTTAAGATGTGTTGCACTTAAAAAAAAATAATAATTCACCTGTGAATAGAAGACTTAAACATAATTTCATTTATTCTGAAAGGAGGCTACAGTTAAAGGTTTGGTAAGATTTGATTGGACAAAAATAATAAAGATAGGAGAACAGGGTGATATAAATAATGCTCAGTAGGCAGTGAAAATTATTATGCTAACAGTGTCGTCTTTAAGACACAGAAAGGATACATTGAACAAAGAGAAACATTTTTCCACCAGTGTTTAGTAAGCAATGGGGCACTAGGAGTCTGGTAGAGGGAAAACAGCTAAGAACCCTTGCCAATGATCAGATAAGTGTACAGGATTTGGACTGTGGCCATGAACAGCAGTAGTTTCACTTCCTTATTTGCTATCTACGTATCTTCTTTCATAAAGTGTCCTTTCAAGTCTTTTAACCATTTATTCATTGAATCATTTTTTATTATTGCATTTTGCAAATCTTTGTATATTCTCAATATGTCTTTACTCAATTATGTGTTTTGAAAATATTTTCCTTCAGTCTGTAGCTTGTCTTTTCATTTTCTTACAATATTCTTTCAAAGAACTGAAGTTTTTTATTTTGATGAAGTATGACGTATTAGTCTGTTTTCACGCTGCTAATTAAGACATACCAGAGACTGGGCAATTTCCAAAAGAAAGAGGTTTAATTGGACTTACAGTTCCACATGCCTGGGAAGGCCTCACAATCATGGCAGATGCCAAAAAATTATTGGAACTGAATAATAATAGTGACACAACCTATCAAAACTTCTGTGATACAGCAAAAATGGTGCTAAGAGGAAAGTTTATCACATTAAATGCCTACATCAGTAAGTCTCAAAGAGCACAAATAGACAATCTAAGGTTACACCTTACAGAACCAAAGAAACAAGAACAATCCGAACCCAAATCTAGCAGATGAAAAGAAATAACGAAGATCAGAGCAGAACTAAATGAAATTGAAACAACAATAACAACAAAAAATACAAAAGATAAATGAAACAAAACCTAGTTCTTTGAAATGATAAATAAAATTATCAATTATAAATAAAATTGACAGACAATTAGTGAGATTAACCAAGAAGAGAGAAGATTCAAATAAACTCAAATAAAACTGGAGATATTACAACTGATACCACAGAAATACAAAAGGTTATTCAAGGCTACTATAAACACCTTTATGCATATAAACCAGAAAACCTAGAGGAGTTGGATAAATTTCTGGAAATATGCAAACTTCCAAGATTAAACCAGGAAGATATAGAATCCCTGAACAGACCAATAACAAGCAGCAAGGTTGAAAAGGTAATTAAAAAAAATTGCCAACAAAAAAAGTCCAGAACCACGTGGAATGACAGCTGAATTCTCTCAGACATTCAAAGAAGAATTAGTAACAATTCTATTGATACTATTCCATATGATAAAGAAAGAGGGAATCCCCCCAAACCATTCTATGAAGCCAGCACCACCTTAATGTTAAAAACAGGGAAGGACACACATACACAAAAAAACAAAAAACTACAGACCAATATTGCTAATGAATATAGATGCAAAAATCCTGAACCAAATACTAACAAATCAAATCCAACAGCATATCAAAAAGATAATACACCATGATCAAGCTGGTTTCATACCAGGGATGCAGGGATGGTTTAACATATGTAAGTCAATAAATATGATACACCACATAAACATGATTAAAAGCAGAAAACACATGATCTTCTCAATAGATGCAGAAAAAATGTTTGACAAAATCCAGCATCCCTTTATCATTAAAACCCTCAGCAAAATCGGCATAGAAGGGGCATACCTTAAGGTAATAAAAGTCATCTATGACAAACACTCAGCCAATATTGTACTGATTGGGAAAGGTTGAAACCATTCCCCACAAGAACTGGAACAAGACAAGGATGCCTACTTTCACCACTTCTATTCAACATAGTATTGGAAACTCTACCCAGAACAATCAGACAAGAGAGAGAAATAAAGGCATCCAAATCAGTAAAGAGGAAGTCAAACTGTCACTGTTTGCTGATGATAGGATTGCATACTTAGAAAACCCTAGAAACTCATCAAAAAAACTACTAGATCTGACAAATGAATTCAGTAATGTTTCAAAATACAAAGATCAGTGTACCCAAATCAGTAGCACTGCTATGCACCTACAACGACCAAGCTTAGAATTAAATCAAGAACTCAATCCATTTTACAACAGCTGCATAAAACAATCCTAAAATTAATATGCAAACAAAAAAGGGTTTATGTAGTGAAAGCAAGACAGAGCACAAAGAACAAATCTAGAGCATCACATTACCCAGCTTGAAAGTATACTATAAGGCTATAGTCACCAAAACAGCATGGTGCTGGTGTAAAAATAGGCACAAAGACAAATGGAACAGAATAGAAAACCCAGAAATAAAGCCAAATACTTACAGCTACTGATCTTCAACAAAGCAAACAAAAACTTAGAGTGGGGAAAGGATATAGTATTTAACAAATGGTGTTGGGATAATTGGCAAGCCACTTGTAGAAGAATGAAACTAGATCCTCATCTCTCACCTTATACAAAAATCAACTCGAGATAGATTAATAACTTAAATATAAGACCTGAAACCATAAAGATTCTAGAAGATAACATCAGAAAAATCCTTCTAGACACTGACTTAGTCGAAGACCTCATGACCAAGAACCCGAAAGCAAATGCAACAAAAACAAAGATAAATAGATGGGACACTAAGAAGCTTCTGCACAGCAAAGGAAATAATCAGCAGAGTAATCAGACAACCCACAGAGTGGGAGAAAATCTTCACAATTTATACATCTGAAAAAGGATCAATATCCAGAATCTATAAAGAACACTGACAACTCACAAGAAAAAAACAAACAATCCCATTAAAAAGTGGGCTAAGGACATGAATAGAAAATTCTCAAAAGAAGACATGCAAATGGCCAACAAGAATATGGAAACATGCTCAATATCACTAATTATCAGAAAAGTGAAAATTAAAACTGCAATGCTATACCACCTCACTCCTGCAAGAATGACCATAACAAAAAAAAGAAAAAGAAAAAGATGTTGATGTGGATTATGCGGTGAAAAGGGAACACTTCTACACTGTTGACGGGAATGTAAGCTGCAACAACCATTATGGCAAATAGTGTGAAGATTCTTTAAGAACTAGAAGTAGACCTACCATTTGTCCAGCAATCCCACTTCTAGGTGTATACATACACATGAATACACACATACCGTGGAACAGTTATGAGCCATAAAAAGGAATGAAATGATGGTTTGCAGCAGCCTGGATAGAATTGGAGACTATTATTCTAAGTGAAACAACTCAGAAATGAAATACCAAATGCCGTATGTTCTCACTTATATATGGGAGCTAAGCTATGAGGACGCAAAGGCATAAGAATGATACTCTAGACCTTGAGGACTTGGTGGAAAGGGAAGGGGGTAGCAAGAGATAAAAGAATACACATTGGGTACAGTGCCTACTGCTCAGGTGATAAGTGCACCAAAATCTCAGAAATCATCACTAAAGAAATCATTCATGTAAACAAACATCACCTGTTCCCCCAAAACCTACGGAAGTTAACAAAAAATAAATAAAAATTTTAAAAGAATGTCAATCAAAAAAAAAATTAAATCAAAAGATTGAAGCCAGGGAGTAAGTTATTAATCATACTGTGTTTTCATTGCACACGACAAGGAGTTTTCTTCTTTTTCCCTTTAAGATTTTCTCTTTATCTTTGGCATTCATTATTTTTACTATAATGTGTCTGTGTGTGGATCTCTTTGTATTTATCCTAATTGGAGTTTGTTGAGCTTCTTAGATGTGCAGATAATTGTTTTTCAATATATTTGGGGATGTTTCTGCCATTCAGCCATTTTTTTATTTGGATATTTTTTCTATTATTTTCTTTCTCTCTTCTTCCATTACATGTATGTTGGTGCACTTGGTGATGTCCCACAATTCTCTGAATCTGTGCTTATTCTGTCATTCATTTTTCTCTCTGCTCTTCAGATTACACAATCTCTATCTCTCTTCAATCTCACTGATTTTTCCTTTTGCTATTTCCAATCTATTCTTGAACCCCAGTAGCAAATTTTGTTTCAATTATTCTATTTTTTAATTTCAGAATTTCCATATGATTGTTTTTAATAATTTCAACCTCTTGACTAATTTTCTTTTTTAATGAGACATTATCATTGTATTTGCCTTTACTTCATTAAGCATATTTTATTTTAGTTCTCAAGCATAAAATATTAATATAGTTGCTTTGAATTATCTGTCTGCAAATATAACATCTGTATTATTTTGCAAACATTTTTTATTATTCTCCTTTTATCTTGTGCATAGATCACTTTTCTGCTTCTTTGCATGTCTTATAAATTTCATTGAAATATTATATATTTTAGATAATATATTTTAGCCACTCTGAATAGTGATCCTGCCCCCACCCTCAGACTTGTTGATATCATTGGTCTTGTGTGTTGATTTACCTTGTCTACTTTAGTCAATTCTGAAATCTGTTTTTCTCACAGTATGAATTCTTTGATGTCATTCCCCAGAGTACAAACTCTTATGTATGCATGCAGTTATACTGAGAAGATAGTAGTTTTAGCAAGGCTCTCTTTAACTGTCCCTTTCTATTATATCTCTATTAAACTATCTGCCTCTGTTTTAATCACACGCCATTGTCAGGCTTCACTGATTGTCACTGCTTGCTTTATTGTGTTGACAATGCCCTGGGTTACACATTGCTCCACAGTTTGATTTAATTAACTATGGGTTCCATGACAGGAGTTATTTTTTAGGTCAAATTTGAGGTTTATTCTGACTCCAAAAGGACCTTTCTTTAGCTATTAATTTAATACAGTTTGGATATTTGTCCCTGCCCAGATCTCATGTTGAAATGTTACTCCCAATGTTGAAGGTGGGACCTGATGGGAGGTGTTTGGATTATGGGGGCAGATGCCTCATGAATGGCTTGGGTCATCACCTTGGTGATAAGTGGGTTCTCGTTCTGAGTTCACACAAAATCTGGTCATTTAAAACTGTGTGGCACCCCTGCCTCCCTGTTTCTGCTTTTGCCATGTGATGTGGCCTGCTCCCACTTCACCTTCTGTTATGATCGTAAGCCTCTTGAAGCCCCCTAAGAAGCAGATATCACTATGCTTCCTTTATAGCCTACAGAACTGTGAGCCAATTAAACCTCAGTTTCAGTTATTCATTATATCAATGCAGGAGCAGAAAAATTGATGTTATATATGGGGCATTGCTATAAAGATACTTGATGCTGTGATAGAGATTTTGACATTGGGTAACAGACAGAGGTTGGAAGAGTTTGAGGGGCTCTGAGGAAGACAGAAGATAAGGGAAAATTTTGAACATTTTAGAATCTGGTTAAATGGTTGTAGCAAAATTCTGATAGTGATGTGGGCAGTGAATTCCAGGCTGCCAAGGTCTTAAAAGAAGTGAATAACCTGTTGAGAACTAAAGCAAAGGTCATGCATATTATACCTTAGTAAATAATTTGGCTGCATTCCATTTATGCCCTAAGAGTCTGTGGAAATTTGAACTTGAGAGTGATGACCTAGAGTATCCGGTAGAAGATATTTCTAAACATCAAAGTATTCAATGTGTTGAATGACTGCTTCTCACAGCATATGCTCATATGCAAGGGTAAAGCAATGATCTAAAGTTGCAACTTATATTTAAAAGGGAAGCAGACCATAAAAGTTGGAAAATTTCATACTTTGGCCATGTGGCAGAGAGAGAAGAGGTTTTTTTGGGTGAGGAATTCAAGCAGGCTGTGGAGCAATCACTTGCTGGCAAGATTTGCTTAACTAAAAGAAAGCTAAGTGCTAATAGCTCAGATAATTTGAAAATAGCCTCAATGGCATATCAAGGACCTTTGTGGCAAACTCTCACCATAGGCCCAGAAGCATAGGAGGAAAGAACGGCTTTGTGGACCAGGCCTCAGGTGTCCGCTGCCTTGCACAGCCTTGGGACACTGCTTCCCATGCCCTGGCCACTCTAGCTCCAACAGGTATTCAAAGGAGCCCAGGTACAGCTCGACCTGCCACTCTGGAGAATGGAAGCCATAATCCTCGACAACTTCCATGTAATATTAAGCTTGTGGGTACACAAATTGCATGAGTGAAGGAGGCTTGGCCTCTGCCTAGATTTTACAGGATGTATAAGAAAGGATGAATGCCCAGGCTGAAGCTTGATGCAGGGGTGGAGACCTCACAGAGAGCTTCTACTAGAGGAGAAATGTAGGGTTGGAGGCCTTACACCAGGGCACACTTAGTGCAGCTGTGGAAAGGTGGCCACCATCCTCCAGACCCAAGAATGGTAGATTTATCAGCAGTTTGCACCTTGTGTCTGGAAATGCCACAGGCATTCAACTTCAACATGTGACAGAAGCTGTGGTAGACAAAACCTGCAAAACCACAGGAGCAGAGCTGCCGAAAGCCTTGAAAGCTCACTCTTTTTGCACTAGTATGTCCTGAAAGCATGACATGGACACAAACAAGACTATTTTGGGGTTTAACATTTAATGACTGCCCTACTGAACTTTAAACTTGCATGGAGGCTGTAGCCCCTTTCTTCTGGTCAATTTTTGCTTTTTAGAACAGGAATGTTTACCCAATATCTATACCCCAATTGTATCTTGGAAGTAAATAATTTGTTTTGATTTTATAGGCTTATAGATAAAAGAAAATCACCTCCAGATGAGACTATGGACTTGGGACTTTGGAGTTAACCCGGAATGTGTTATGGCTTTGGGGGACTGTTGGGAAAGTATGATTGTATTTTGCAATGTGAGAAGTACATGAGATTTGAGAGGGACTAAGTATGGATTATATCATTTGGATATTTGTCTTCACCCAATTCTCATGCTGATATGTAATCCCCAATGTTGAAAGAGAACACTACAGGGAAGTTTTTGCATCATGGGGCAGATCCTTCATAAATGGCTTGGACCACCCACTTGGTAATAAGTGAGCTGTTGCTCTGAGTTCCCACAATACTAGATTGTTTTAAAATGTGTGAGACTTAACTTGCATCCCTGTGCTCCACTTTCACCATGTGACACGCCCGATCTTACTTTGCCTTCGGCCATGATTGTAAGCCTTCTGAGGCCTTCCTAGAAGTGGATGCTGTTACGTTTGTTGTACAGCCTGCAGAACTGTGAGCCAATTAAACCTCTTTTCTTTAAAACAAATTACCCAATCTCGAGTATTTATAGCAATGTAAGATCATCCTAATATACTAATCTACTGGTTTTCTCTACTAAACAAGTTGACTGATTTATTTTTCTCCTCTCATGGAGTCAACTAGTCACATTTTAATTGCTTATGATAGAAATCTTCATTGGTTTTTAGTATTGCACTGCCTCATATTTTATTCCAAATAAAGTTAGGCTCTTTGGAAAGAATGTCAGAGCTCTATGCTCTCAGGCTTGCTTTTGCCTTTGGGCAAAATCTCTTAGTCACTATTCCAGAGGTCGAAGCAAGGACATTGATTTGCTTCTTTCAGGGTGACACACTTGCTTTAGCAACAGGGAGCTAGATAGGAATGGTAGCCTCTGGTATTCTCAGCTTGCCTGTCCCAGCATGAAGCCCCTGCTCCTTAAGTGAGTTGGCATAAAGGCAGTCAGGACCTCATTCATATGTAGACTTTTAACAAATTATTTTTGTTGCTGTTGTTGATCCTACTTTTTAGAACTTGAACTTGATCCTACTTTTTACCTTTGTGGTTTTATAGGTAAATCATCTCTTTTCCAAGTATCGGGTTGTAACTTCAACATACTAATTAGAGAGATGGCACATTTCTACCAATACTTCATCTTACAAATATAATTGGAAATTTTCATTTGCAGTTTTTTTTTTTTTTTAATTTACAAATATTGTATTCGGGTCTCTGGAAGAAGAGAAGATTGCCACCATGTTTAGCTAGAAATACAGTTATGTGTGTTATTTAAAAACATGAGCTGGGAACAGTGACAAAATTGAAAAAAAAATTGAATCAGCATGAGTTACTAAATCTACAAGGCTCTAACAATATCAATCAATTATGATGTCTTGAAATTTCTCTTGTGTAGACAATTAAAAAAATAAGTATCAGTTACAATGGGATAAACCTGTTTTTATTCCCAGATATAAATATAAATTATTACCATCAAAGATATGACTAAATCCACTGATTACATTCACGTAAGAATTGTGTGAATCCAAACCATTTCTATTGTTTGGATAAAATGGGATACAAATGAGATAGTTATGGTCTAAAATTGAAAAACAAATAATTTCAGAAATGATTCCAGTGCCATTAAAGGCTATTATGAGCCATCGAGAATATATTTGATATGAAGGTCTTGCTGTTTTCAAGCAATAAACCCACTTTCATCCATCTTTTAATAAGTATAGAAGCATGACTGAAATCAGTTCTTATTTTCTTCCCATTTCTATTTGTTATTTAGTGCTTCCTTGGAAGCAGAGAGCCTAAAGAGTTTTTGTATTGTTTTGTTTTGTTTTGTTTTTTATTGTTACACAAATTGTCTCTGCGTTGCCTGGCCCTTCCAGAAACAAAGCATTGTCAATGCATTTCTCTTAAGGAGAAAATATCAACCTGGCAGGATCATTTTGTGTGTCACAACAATTCATTACTGGCATTGATTGTAATATAAGTGGAGGCTAAGACCTTCTTAGGGTACGTGTGAGTGTTTGTGTAATGTGATAGACATATTGAAAAACACTAGGTAATTTCAGTTATTTCTTTTTTTCCCTTTCTCCGACCACATAACATAAGATTTTTAATGATGGGTATGGTTATATGTATAATCATGGAAACAAAATGAACCAAAATAAACATTTATGATAGTACATGGGTCTTCCGAATGATTTCTATCAGACTGAAGAGTGGTATATCTTGTCTCTTGTTGCACTGTACCTGTGTTTATCTGAAAGATCCTCTCTACTCCCTCCCTCCTAACCTTGTTTCTTATTGTTGTTGTTATGCTCGTTGGGGGCTCAAAACTGTGGAACTATGGAGAAGTTAAGAGATAGGATTATTTTTATGTGAATGATCACTTTCATGCTCCCAGAATATGCAGATATTTAAAACAGCCCATCTGCACGTTATCGGCTGGTAGGACAAGTCAACCATCACGAGCCATTTCTGTGCTCTTGGAAAGTTTCTTCCTGGGTTTGTTTTTCTTCAACAATTCCTCTGACCAGTCAGAAACGTGTCTACCTTGGGTGGTCTTTTGAAGTTCTCGCCACAGCTCCTGGGCATTGAGAGCTCTACTTTCAGACTCTTCTGCTGAGTTTTCAATGTTTCCTCTCCTCCTGCACCATCAAGACCATAACCCTATTGAACAGGGCATGTGATAACCAACACTCCATGCATTAGTGAGGCCTCTATTTAGAGAAATAACCTTCTCCAAATAAATTTTTTCACAAATCACTCTTCTTGCTCTTAGTCACTGATTCCTTGTTATATCTGTTTTGTTATTCTTGAGGCATGAGAGAAGCTCTGGAAAACTTTGTAACTTTTCAGGTAGAAGGAAGATATTCATCTCACATTAACCTTGCTTTTATACCTATGTATTATTGAAAATGTATTCAAAAGTGATAAGAAAAATATCCCATTTTAACAATGTGTTCAATTTATAATAAATACCAATTATGGAATAATCATAATGCTTTGGGATAATAGAAGATAAACAATTTAATTTTCTGGAAGGTAGATCACAGGTTTTAAAAGTCTGAGTGAATTTCAAAAAGTAATTTATTGTCATCTTTAAATCATATATTATTGGAGGTTAATGGAATATTAATACTAATTAACAGAATTCTTCCCTGTTTTTGGACACTCATACCTGTTGGTACTGGTACTAGTGTAACTATGACCTAAATTAATTTTTAAAACATTATCATGATTGACTAACAGTCAAGCCACATTGCCTATAACTATTCTTTAGAGTTTTTTAATGTACGAAATTAATCCTAAAATAGACTAGACAAAGAGATTATGAAATCATGTATATAATAGTTTAATTTACTGCTTAAGGATGATTGATATAATAAAAAATTCACAGTCCAGGTTAATTTTTCCAGGAAGACTCCTTATAGACAGCTCTTTATAGACAGCTGCCATGAGCTCAGCTATCCTTATTTGATCTACACTAGTGACTTTTCTATCTTGCATAAATATAATTAGGTTTTTATTGGTAATGTTAATGACTTATTAGCAAGTGAATGTTTGAAATTGGCTGTCTTAGAAGATACTGGAAATATTAAATATGTGGTAACTGGCTAAAATATCTTACAGACACCCTCCCCTTTCCCCCAGTATTAATGGTTATTCAAATATGATTAGGCTTGCCTGTGTCCAATATGCTTGATTGTCAGTTTCTGGGCCTGATTGTTAAAGAATACAGTTCAAAGGATTTTGGTTTCCAAAACCCACCCCTAAGAATATGAATATAACCATATTCACTCTAAGTAATCTCTCAGCAAAAGTGTCTTGAAAACACCCAAAGCCATGACTCCCTAAGCCCACAGAATAGTTTATCTGAATGTTTGATTCCTGCTTGCTAATAATTTTATGTGCAGCAGAATTAGGTCAAAGGAGTCACTTGTATGCTGACACATTTCAAGTTTTTAGAAACTACCTTGCTATCACCTACTTCTAGCTATTGGAGATCTACCAAAAGAGTAGTTCAAACAGCAATGGAAGGTAAAAAATAAAGGGTCTGTGGAGAGTATCAGAAAAGGCTCACAAAGGTGCCTTAACTCAGTATCACAAAGCTGGTAAGACTTTGCCATGTTAGCTAGGACTGATGAGGAAGAAATTCAGCAAAGGTAATATTATGGAGACTGGCTTAAAGAATACGGTTTCTTCAGGAAACTAAACTATGACTGAAATTTAAGAATTTCAATATAATAGTGTAGGGAGAGGCAGGATTTTAAAAGGCTTATGTGGTATAATTCAGTATTTTTCAAACTTTTTTGAGCACAACTCACAGAAAATACATTTTTTTGTTATATGACCTGACAGAAACACAATGGAGATATGAATGTTACAAAAATATTTATATCTTGCTGGTTAGTACGTACTCTATTACTGTGTTTGCTACTGTTTTCTTTTATATGTTCTATTTTATTTTGTTGAAATGCTGATGTTGAACCAATGAGTTTATTTCTTGGACACCAATACAGCAAAACACACAGCTTGATAAACATTTTCCTAGAAAACATAACCAGCTTCATAAGTGTGCAACCACTATAGTGAGGAGTGCTAATCCAGCAGCTGGTGGGTCGCACACAGGTCGAGTCATGGGGGTTTCTGCAGCGGTTTCAATTGTCCTCTCTTGCCCACCAGTGCACTTGCACAACACATGCACATGTCAAAGAAAGTGCTACATTAAATAGCAAATAAGAAACACCATGACAGACTGAGAGAGAGAATATGGGAGAAAAAAAAATTAGTACCTTTAAGAGCACGTTTTCTACTTTTTGTACAAAGGTTACCATACTTTGAATTTTAATTTTGCCTCCCAAAATATGTGGCTTCTCTTACAGACATGCACTGTCCAATTAAAAGATTATGCAAGCCACATAGGTAATTTTTAATTTTCTGGTAGGAACATTTAAATAAAATAAAAAGAAACAGGCACAATTTATTTTGATAATGAAGTATTAACTCAATATATCCAATATACCATCTTCGCTGTGAGCCGTTTCTGATGCTCTTTCCACAGCTCCTTTATCTGTTACCTCCATTGCTATTTTGAACTACTCTTTTGGTAGCTCTCCAATAGCCAGAGGGAGGTGATAACAAGGTAGTTCTTAAAAACTTAAAATGTGTCAGCATACAAGTGACCTCTTTGACTTAATTCTACTGCACTTAAATTTATAAACAAACAGGAATCAAACACAGACAAACTATTCTGTGGGCTTAGGGAGTCATGGGTGTTTTCAAAACACTTTTGCTGAGAGATTACTTAAGGTGAATATGGCTATGTTAATTTTGACAATAAAGTATTTAACCCAATATATCCAAAATCTATACAAATCAATTAATAATAAAAATAAAAATGGGATATTTTACTTTTTTAATTCTACCAAGTCTTGGAAATGTGATGTGTATTTCATACTTACAGATCATCTTAATTTGAACAAGTAACATTTACAGTGCTCAATAGCCATATGTGATTTGCCACCACCATATTGGATGGTGTGGTTATTAATAAGAGGGAATAATGGAAGATTTTAAACTACTGTCTGTGAAGTAAATTTGACATTAAAAAGATTTCTCTCCTAACAGGGTAGTGTTGAAGCACATTGTGAGACTGGAAACCAAGGAAAGATAATTATGGTAGTCTAGGCAGGAGACTATGGGTGCAAGAACTTGTCATTAGCTTTGTGGATTCGGGGTGAAGCAGATTTGAGAAGTAAGTGGGTGACATTATCAGGACGTGGTCACTGATTACATGTGATTATTTGTTGGTAATAGGAGAAGAAGAAAGAGAGAGAGGAAAGAGACTAGAATAATTGCTAGGTGGACTTGGTGATTGGCTAGACGGTGGCACCATTCATCAGGATAATGTATCCAAAATGTGAACCACAGTGTATTTTTTTCATTTTCTGAATTCTTTTCTTACATTACATTGTTATCAAGGTGGCCTGAGGTGCTTTCTGATTTAGTAATGTTTGATTAGAATTTATCCTAAGACACGCTGGTATTTTAGAATTTGAAACAAACTTACATAAGCTGTTTGACCCAGTGAATTCTGCCTAGGAGAACTCTAAGGGTTAAATTCAGGGCCAGTCTTGTGACTAGAACACGGAAATCACTGGTATAGACCAGCTTCTTAATGTACGTGCAAGAAAACTAAAACTTAGTGAGATTATGTGACTTTCTGAAACCCTCTCTATTGAGACACAAGGTAGAGCATAGATATGGTAAACCATATCTACTTTTGCTTTTTTCTTGCTTCTGTGACTTTTCTCAAAACTTTATTCTCTACTGTTGAGCTCACCTTATACTTTTAAAGTAAAATTATTCGATCAACATTCCTTTATTTTCACCTTAAAACCTCTCTGTACTTTAATCTTTTCAGTCTTCCTTCGATTCTCTCTGTAAGAAGTGCCCTATTATTTTTGAACACTGGTCTCTCCCCCCGTTCTCTTGTTCACACCTGTCTTTACTTCCTCCTCGATCAATGTGTTGTTCCATTTGCTTTTCAGGTTCAATATTTTGAAATACTCTACCAGCATGTGGTTTGTTAAAACTCCCTTTGGTTGTTTATATTGTTCCATAACTTTGTTTAAAGGCTGCATTTCTTTATTAAGTTGATCAAGGTGGAAAAAAGAACTATCTATGGTTTTGAGTGAAAAGCCTATGAACCTATTCTAAATAGTTCAGTTTTACAACTTCAAGAATGCATTTTCCCCAGTGAATTTAACCATACTAAATATCCAGTATCCAATGACAACTTACAACACTGAGAAGTAATACTGACACATTTGTTAAAAAGTAAGTTGTGTATCTGTAAGTGTGAGTGTATGTGTATGCAAGAGTTTATGTGTATGTTTGTGCATAAGTGCATTTCTTGTGTAGTGGCTCTTAATATATTTTTAACTGAGCAAGTTCCTGCAACATTACCTCTTTTTGTAAAGCTTCCCAGAGTTGGTTTGGCAATGCAAACCTATTTACTGAGAGGAATTGGATTCAGACATCATTTTCATTTAAGGGATTTAGTGGTCTCACTAATGACTAGTCAATTGTTGAGGTGAGTACAAATTTAAACCCAGAATGATTGCTTAGGAGAATGGCTCGATTTTTGGCTTACATTCCTAGTTAGAGAAAGCACCATCCATTGATTCTAAAATTCCACCAAGCAATATAGAAATGTTATATTCTTGTCTACTCTATCAGCTCTGGAGAAAAAGAATGTCCTTTAAATCCCAATATACGTATTTATTGTACTTCCTACTATTGCTTCTGCCAAGTGTCTAGACTGTATTTATCTATCATGTAAATAGCCACATCTGATTAGGCATTCAAATTGTATTTTAGAAGTATTTACTCTTAAGTTGTGACACTGAATAAATTAAACCCATGAGGCCGATAAACTGCCCAGATTAATTTGTAACTTAATGTGACCAGAGATTACTTAAAACGTTAGAACCTGATTAAACCTCTTGTGACTTCAGAGTATAATTTTTTTTTTTTTGGGGGGCGGAGTCTTGTTCTGTCGCCCGGACTGGAGTGCAGTGGCCGGATCTCAGCTCACTGCAAGCTCCGCCTCCCGGGTTTACGCCATTCTCCTGCCTCAGCCTCCCGAGTAGCTGAGACTACAGGCGCAGCCACCTCGCCCAGCTAGTTTTTGTATTTTTAGTAGAGACGGAGTTTCACCGTGTTAGCCAGGATGGTCTCAATCTCCTGACCTCGTGATCCGCCCGTCTCGGCCTCCCAAAGTGCTGGGATTACAGGCTTGAGCCACCGCGCCCGGCCTTCAGAGTATAATATTAATAAGTTCAAATCTCAACTTAATTTGTCATGATTTTATAACTTATTTGTTCCTTTTTTCATCAAATCACACACACAGATAAAATAACAGTCTTAAAAACAAAATAGCACTCTCCATATATTCTTACTACAATAGACATACACCTTAAACAGAAGACATAGACAATTACACTTTTTTATACACAGAAATAATTTTCCCTATTTCAGATAATCTCTGACAAAAATGTGAAATCCATAAATATAACGTGATGTACAGGGTAATAATGTAAGAGAGACAATTTGGGATCTCTACCCCAAAAAAGCAAAATAACTACCCAATACTTATCTGCAATATTTTTGCTCTTCCAAGCCTTTTGTGAGGTTAATTCAGAGGACAATTTTATAAATACATACCCTGTAACTGCTAATTTGTTTACTTTTAAAAATAAATACATTTTATAATTATAATTATAAAGCAAAAAGCAAGCATCATGAATTATACCCATTAAGTAATATGCTGAATTGTAAGTTTTAAAAAGTTGATGGTGAAGAAAAAGTAGGAGAAAAGTAGGAGAAAAGTGAGGAAGAAAGAAAGGAAGTAAAGGGAGAGAAGAAGATGTATTGGCTCCATGTACTATTGGTTTATCCATTAGTGATACATCAAAATCTATTTTGCCCCACTTTTTACCAATAAAGTGGTAAAAATAAGTCATAAAATAATAAATAATAAAGAAAGTATGAGGGAACAGGTCTCTGGTTGGAATGCAGGCAATAATAGTTTGTTTGGACGGTGATCTGACAAATAACCAACTTTTCCAGGTTGCATTCATATTCACAGTTCCAACAATTTATCTTGCAAAAATGGATTGTAAAGATAAATTTGCACAAGTGCATTAAGATATATGAATACAGTTTTCATTATAGCATAATTTATAAAATGTAAAAAATATGGAATGAGCTTATTCATAGAGAAATAGTTATATTATCTCCATACAACAGAACACTAAATAACTGTTTAAAAGTAAAGTAGATTTATATATACATATATATAAATGTGAAAGAATATGAAAGATACATTATTAAATGGAAAAATCTTATGTGACACATAGAGAGTGATCATTCTTTATTTACTATAAAAACTAGAGTCATAGACACTCTCTATATGTATACAAAGTTTGTAATGTTATACAGGAAAGATTTACTACTATTACCTCATGTTTATAGGTATTTGAAGAATTTTATGTGAGATCAGGAAATTTTATGATTTATTTAATAAATTTTTTGTAAAGTTTAGTAATACTTTTATTATCTAAATAAACATATCTGTGACTTAGAATAGTTATAATTATGGGGATTATTTTCTGATTAAAATTATTTTGTTTTTATGGTGGTACATTATTCTCTTCCATTTGTTTTTGAGGACAAGAAAAAAATCCTTTGAATATGAAGCTAGTTGATATATTGTACTGTGTGGTTAAAAGAATGAAGAAGCATTTTTTGGAAATTAGCATAGGGAATAAAAACAAGTGATAACCCTTTTTTTTTTTTATCCATGCTATAAAATGAAACTTGTAACAAACATTCGGGGTGCTTCCTAATGAGACCAGTGAAATATTGGTACAGTAGAGGTATTATAGGGTATTAATTTATAGAATGAACTGTGTTCCAAATAGAACACAATTCAAAAATTTGATTTATTACTTAATGTTTCCTGGTGAAGCTGAATTCAGTAAGATTGAGTACAAATAGAATGACATTCGATATTTGTAGAAGAAGCCCATGAATGGGGACACAAGAGCAGGGTGTCACCAAAGCTCCTCAAAGGACTGTAGGTATTCTTCAAACTGCCACCAAATATGTCATTATTTAATGTGTTAAAAATAAATGAAAATGGCTACTTTGCAACATGGCTGTATCCTGGCATAGGATGATGATGAAATAATATAACAAAATATGTCCAGTAGGCTGGGTGCTATGGTTCACGCCTATAATCTTAGCACTTTGGGAGGCCAAGGTGGACAGAGCTTTTGAGCCCAGGAGATTGAGAGCAATCCAGCACACATGGAAAAAACCCATCTCTACTAAAAATACAAAAATTAGCTAGGCATGGCAGCACGCACCCATAGTCCCAACCACTCAAGAAGCTGAGGTAGGAAGATCACTGGAGCCTGGGGATATCAAGGCTGCAGTGAGTCATGATCCCACCACTGCACTCCAGCCTGCGCAACAGAATGAGACCCTGTAACAAAAAATTGCAATAACCATCTCTCTCAGTTTTTGGAAAAAAAAAAAAATGCCTGTAGGTCTTGCAATTTATATTTATTCATAAGCCAATCTACTTAGAAAAATCAGAAATAACATTTATCTTTCTGTATACATATAAATTATAAACTAATACACTGATTTTCTAATTTATAAAGTAGTTAATTTAAGCATTAGCTAATGCCTTTGAATAAATGGATAAAGTTGTTATTCTGAATTTTACAAAGCAGAAGGCCGGTATAGAGCTTAGACTGCTTTAATAAGATTTAAACACCAGATGAGGTCTAGTTTGTGCAGCTGGTTAAATAGCCTCTTTATTACTATCAACTTATTAACAGAAAAATCCCAGCCATGGTCCCACTTGAATATTACTTAAGAGCTATTGAAACTGTATTGAGTTTTCTTAAGAAAAAAAAAGTTTCTCTTTGTAGTGCTTCATCAGTAGATAAAATGAAATAGGTTTGTAATAGAAAAAAGTAAGGCTAGTTTTTTTCGCTCATAGCTTGATAAACACAGTTGTGAACAGAAGAATAAAACAAAATATGAACTACAATAAATTATTCTCCATCTTGGTGAGGTAACATGTCCTATAGAATTTTTAGAAACTTTAAGTTAGGTCAAGCTTAAATTCTACTTTAATAATTTTATCCCCTCCAAAATGTAAAGGATAATCAACATCATGGCCCAAACTCATTTCAGATAACACATCTGGAAACAAGGGAGAATTCTGAGTTGTGATATGGGTCTAATAACACTGTAGAATCCCAGATCACAGTTAATATCTGAGGCTTCTACCTTTCTTATATTTTTTACTATGAGAACAACTACCCCAAAATTTAGTTTCCAGACACTCTTCTGATTGGATATTTGAAGTCATTTTTCATATGTAATTCTTCAAAATGATCAGTTAGGGATTTTCTAGAACCAAAACACTTTAATATTCACCTTACATTATAATCTATAAATTGATTTCCTGGATGAATAAGTCTTTATAATCCCAGATTTTTAAAAGGCAGTCATAAAATTATAAACCTACCATTCTCTCTTCCATCATATTACTATTACAAATTATAACTACAGGTTTCTCAGATAAATATTCATCATGAAACTCAGGTGGGTTTCAGCCATGGCTATTCCACAACTGATCATTATTATTCTCTCAGCCTGGTAGAGGCATCATTTAGGAATGGCATTAAACTTTACTTTGTGAATCAGAAGTGGTTATGAATTATATGAATATTCAATGTTCTATTGTGTAAATTAATTATTGATGTCCAGATAGAAATTTTAATAAAAGCTGTTTTTTTTACTACATTGTTTGTCAGTGTTGGTTTGAACTGAATATAGAAAATGTAATACACTGAACAACATGTAACATAAATGTGCTTCTATCCTTAATCTTATAGATTGTTTTTAATCATGCTATTTGAACCAAATCATTAGATAATTTGATATGAGACAAACTAAATACATGTATCAAAGCTATTGAGACTAGAAACATAAGCAATTTGTTCTCACTGCTGATGCAATGGTTTTATAATTAAATACTGGAGATAGCCAAACCAAATAACCAACACTACAGTTACTTGTTGCCAGAAAGACTGACAATATAAATTACACTGAAACCAAAACCATTAACTTCTGGTATGTCTTGAAAACCCAATGGACTCAACTCTAAATATTTTATATAGCATGCCAAAGAATTCAGCTGCTTAGAATCACAACCATAGCTAGTTTATCTCTGAGGCCTTATCAGGAAGATGTATTGTTTAAAATGTGATGACTCATTGGTGTCAATAAGGCTTCTGTGTAAAAGATTGCAATGAGTAACTGGTAATGTTTGCTTTGAAACCATTGAGCTTAAAACTCATATCTCTTGTAGCGAATAATGTGGTGTACTTCCTAGACAACCTTCTGCAGGACCAAGTCATTCATTTTCTTAGCTGTTATAAATGTTTTCACTGAAGCCCAAAGCTGAGTTATCTGTAAGAACTGTACTGCCTTGACCTTGGTGAAAGAAAATTTTCTCACTCAGTATTTTGCCTCCTTTCTGGTTGCAGCACTTATGCAATGCCTGGTTGATGCTATATGAAAGTATGAAGGCCTTCCCACATTTCCTCCATTTGGGACGACTCTGAAGGGCCATCCCATCTCCACAGCTCTCCAGGAGATAAGCTGAAGCTTCTACTGTGAACATATCACAATTCAGTGTCTCGTTCTACCCAGTTCTGTTTCACTTACTTCCACATAGGTAATGTCACATAAAATAGAAAAACATTGGTCGCTTATATTGCCTCTACATTATAAAAATCTTAAATGAATTTCTGGTGCAGGCTTCAGCTTGTTCTATCTAAAATCTTCAGACTCAGTTCTTCATGGGATGGGGCGTTATCTTGCCCTTTTCATATTAAGATATAACTATTCCAAATATGTTCTGCAATTGCATTGGAACTAGCAGTTATGTTTGCAGAATATAAAATGATAGTTTATTTACTTATCACTCAGGAGAAAGTTGATTAGAAATATCACTATTATTATATCTGGTATAATGTACGTTAAGCTACAGTCAGAAGATTCCTTATCTATTTCTTGGCCTCCCTAGACACTGCTGGCATTGCTTAATTACCTTTATTTCATGGGCTGTTTCTTAGAATACATTAAATAAGACAATTAGATATTGCATGTTTGTTTTGGAAAGCAAGCACAACTCAGTTATCTCAACGAGGTCAATCTAGTTTGCTTGTGACTTCTTAATTTCTGCTGCAGCATGTTCTTACATTTTAGGATAGCAGCTAAACCTCAGTATCTGAATGGTGATAGCATGGGATAAAAATTGCTTTTCAATATTAGTGCTTGAGGAGAAAGCGGCAATGAGGGAGGATAGACTTTAGAAATGAATCCAGATAAGAAATGCCAAAATATTTATTAGAAAATATGAGTGACTCATATAATAGAAAATATAAGTTAACAGGTTCTTGGGTTTTATACTCTAGAATTGTAGTCAATGTGACTTAGGTTCCTTTTTCTGGGAAATAGCCTTTGACAGAGGTAAATACTGTGTGGTTAGCTTTTGTTGCAATTTCACAAGGAGGCTCAGAAATGTCTCATTAATCAGAGAGCTTCTGAAAACTTGCAAATTATTGTCATCCAGAAAATAGAGAGTCATATAATATCTAATAAGAAATTCCAATTATTTACCTTTGTATAACTCAACCCAATTTGAATATAGTACCATTTCACTAAGGCCTCAGGCATGGGAAGAACTTTTTTTTTTTTTTTTTTTTTTCCTGAGAGGGAGTCTCACTCCGTCGCCCAAGCTGGAGTGCAGTGGTGCCATCTGGGCTCACTGCAAGCTCCGCCTCCCGGGTTCACGCCATTCTCCTGCCTCAGCCTCCCGAGTAGTTGGGACTACAGTCGCCTGCCACCAGGCCCGGATAATTTTTTTGTATTTTTAGTAGAGACGGGGTTTAACTGTGTTAGCCAGGATGGTCTTGATATCCTGACCTCGTGATCCGCCCGCCTTGGCCTCCCAAAATGCTGGGATTACAGGCATGAGCCACCACGCCCAGCTGGGAAGAACATTTAAACTCTACTTTTTTTTTTTTTTGTTGTTAAAAACGACTTCATAAAGGTAAAATGATATGCAAATTGATACATAAAGAGTTTTACATATTTAAAGTATAGAGTTTGATGATTTTGGACATATGCAAATACCAATGACATTATCTTCACAATCAAGATAAACATATCCAGTGCAGCCGGACTCAGTGGCTCACGCCTGTAATCCCAGCCCTTTGGGTGACTGAGGCAGGCAGATCATTTCAGTTCAGGAGTTCGAGACCAGCCTGGCTAACATGGTGAAATCCCGTCTCTACTAAAAATACAAAAATTAATTGGGCATTGTGGTACACACCTGTAATCCCAGCTACTCAGGAGGCTGAGGCAGAAGAATTGCTTGAACCCAGGAGGTGGAGGTTGCAGTGAGCTAAGATTGAGCCACTGCACTCTATCCTGGGTGACAGAGAAAGACTCTGTCTCAAAACAACAACAACAACAACAACAAAACATATCCAATGCACCTCAAAGTATTTTTGTGCCCTTTTCCTTTTGTGTATGTGTATGTTGTATTGTGCATGTATGTGTTAAAAACACAAGATATCTACTCTCTTGATAAACTGTGAAGTGCACAGTACTGTATTCTTAACCATAACCACTATGTTGTACAGCAGTTCGTAATAGTGACAACCACTACAATGTTCTGTGCTTCTATGAGCTAGACAATTACGGATACATTTTTAAAGTGGGATAATACAGTATTTGTCTTTCTGTGAGAAACTGTACTTTGAAGGGAAGATGTCTATTTTGTTTACATGAGGTGAACAAGTGACACAGATTCAGACTGTATGGGTTTGAATCCTGAGAGGATGATATTTTTCATTATTTAATCTCTACACAACATATTTCTCACTTGTAAATTATAGACAGTAATAGTAATTACCTCTTAGGTTCTCATGAAGATTAAAAGAGATAAGTAAGAACTATTTAGTAAGTGCCTGGCATTCAGTAAATACATAGTAAGTATAAACTCATTCATAGTTCTAAAACAGGCCTCAAATCATGATTAGTGGCTGTTCTTCCAGGCATATATACCTTTTTGTTTTCTTTCTTTTTTCCCCCAAATTAAATTAAAGCTGCTATGTATTTTTTTTTTTAAAGTGGGAAAAAGTGAAAACATTTGAAACATATACTAAATAGAAATGAATTATATTAGAATATACAGATTGCTCTGATATACCAAGACAAGAAATACTATGGACTTGTTAGGAAAACTGGCAAAAGAAAATATTCTAAGAGCCAGGAACATGAGTCAAGTTACACTTTTTCATGATTCATCAAGGAAAGAAAGATAGACAAGTGTTGCCAAGAATGTGGAGCACAGGGGAATCCTCTATATGTCAATGTTAGTGTAACAAAGGGGCGTGTGAACCAGGAATTCTACCTCTGCGTATATTCTTAACAAGGATGAAGGCATGTGGGCAAGTTTTAAATGTACAAAAATATTCATAGCACCATTGTGTGTAATAGTCCATAACTGGAAATAGTGCCACTAACTGGGAATAGGTTCACTATCCACAGTCATGTTGACTCCTATTAATTCTTAGTACCAAGAACATACAAAGAGCTATACAAATAACACCGACGCTTCAGTGGCTTATCGTAATAGAAGTGTTACTTACAGAGTCACCATCTAACGTGAGACAGTGATAATGAGGGGCTATTTCTCCACTCAGTTATTCAGATAACCAGGCTGCCTGCATCCATCTAGTAGGTCCATTCCCTTCTAGGATCCCTGCTGTTCCGGTGAATAGTTTTCCTTCCGAATGGAGGCCAGGAAAGGGAGCTAGCAAAGGCACCAGAGGTTTCAGGGCAGAAAGTTTGATGGCCTGCCTGCTGTCACAGGCTCCACTAATGGCTCGGGACCGTTTAACTGAGTGCCCAGGAGAAGTCAATGTGGTTTGATGAGTCCCCACTAACTGTCACAACACTGAAGGGGAATACAATATATATCTTCTCAAGTTCTGCAACATAGGATATCAAGGTCACGAACGATATCCTAAGACCCACATCCTATGCACTGTCCAAGTGCCCCAGATATTAATTCCTGGTGGCTCTTTTCTAGTTTTCTGGAATGTTCAGATGACCAAATTCCTTGTTCCTCACCAGCTGACATCCTAGAGAGTAGACTACACAGCTTCAAAGTAGTTCTCTGTTCTGCCTGGTTGTTCCAAATTATATTTAAAATGCTCTTCCAAAGGTCCCTTAGTCATTTTCTTTTTCAAATTTCCCCAGGAGCCCTTTCTCTCTGGCATATTTCTGGGAGATGGGCCTTGGTTCAGTGACAGAACTCAGCACTATGACTCTGCTTCCCTAGAAAAGCTGAAACACCGTCTTGGCTGACATTTCTGCCCAAATCTCCTCTGAAGCAGGTCCCTTGGTAGGGGCTATCACATCTCATAGGCACAGTCACCAGATTAGTGTGTGTGGAGGAAGAGGAAGGCAGTGCAGGTAGAACAGAACCCTGAAAACATTGACTCAATGGTTCCTGGGGAAGAGGAGTAGGACTAGTGACCTATACTAATGTTCAAAGATGTCAAGTCAACTTTTAGCTCCAAAATGGTTGTTGATGTCCCAGAAGTTCAATATGCTGGTAGGTGGCATTCAGAAAGCAGATAGCTGCAAGAAGCAGTGCAGTTCTAAGTCACAGGGTGGTTCCTAGGTTATGGTTGTCCACACGAAACAGGATTTAGCTTCTGTTGAGAACTGGTCAGGATGGATGAAATGAAAAGTAGGTCTAGAGTTTAAAAACCAGCAGTTATGTAGGATGGATAAGTCTAAACATGTAATGTATAGCATGAGGTAGAAGTCGAATCTGGAGAATTAGTAGTTATCCAGATTAGCAAAAGAGCCATGAATATTGTGTTTCAGGTTTGGAAAACAGCATGGATAAATAACCATAGACAAAAAAGAATAAGGTTTGAGAACAGAAGTGAGTTCAGTATTGAGAAAAGATTACGGATAGGTGAACAAAGGTCAAATCCTCAAAGAATTTGTAATTCATGTGGTCCTTATCCTGTTTAGGTCAAATATAAGCTTCTGTGTGTTTACAACAAACATCACATGACAGCATTTTAAACAATTATTATGTGATTCATTTACTCTCTTGGATAACAAGTGTATGTAGTATAATAAGTAAAAACTAAAAATGGAGAGACCAGCTAGGAAAGCTAGGAATCTAGTACACACAAAAGGTGATAGAAAGCTAAATTAAAGAATTAGACATGGGAAGGGGAAAGAAGGGAGAAATTTAGGGGATGGACAGAAAGCACAATTGTTAGGACTCAGTAATTAATAGAAATTTGAAAAGAGAATAAGGGAGCAGCTAACAATCATTGGCTTAAAAATAGCATTGTTTTATCCATTAGGATAAAGACCACAGTTTGGAAGTGATGACCAGCATATGGGTTTGGTTATGATGAAATTGTTGATAAGAGTTCCTAAAGACAGATTGTCCTAGGAGACATGCAAAATTATGACCTACCTCTAATAACTATTTAACATGTTTTGGGAATGCATTTTTATGAAAAATTTAAGATTATTAATTCAGTCTTCAACCGATTCCCCTATTTTCCTAACTATATGCAGTTTCTGTTTAACCAATATGACTCATGATAAATAAAAATCCAATACTAAAATAAAGCCTCTAAAGGCTTTTTAAAAATAGTTTTATTGAGGCTAACCTTCCTTATCTGGATGAAATTGCCTTTTGTTTCTCTGCTGATTCTCAGATATTAAAACAGTACTACCAGTCTCTAAGTTGCTGACACACGGAAGTGTCTAGTCTTATGTGTTAATCAAAATTTACAACTTGACTTTTGGTTAAATCTTCTCTTCCTCTTCCAGCTTCAGTCACCTACAGGATGGAAGATTTAAGTAACAGCTTTCTACTTTCTTATGGTACAACCCTAACTTATACACTAGCTGTAGTTCTGTTTTCCTACAGGATCTAAGGCAAGGGTTAGCAGAAAAGTAGGGAGAGGCAGAGCAATTCTTACTCTACTGATGGCACTACAATTGTTTCCTTCATGGTTCCTCATTATGCTACTCTCCTTTCAGTTCCAGTGACCTTGGGGAGGCCTTGTATAACACACCTCTCACATCTGAAAGATCCTCTTCTTTCTCTTGGGAGTCAGGTCCTTTCCAAGAAAAATCAGACAGGACAAAAGATGACCATACTCAGTATCTCACTCATTGCCTTATCTTATTCACAGTGATTTTACCCCATGTCTCAAAAATCTCTGTGATACCAGGGTAATATCAAAATAACATGACTTTTGAACTCCCCTGCCCTCAAGCAGCTATTCAGTTAAGCCCTTCTTTAACCTTCTAGGTTTCCATAAATTTCAGACCCCAAAGGGGTCTGTGTATGTGTGTGTGTGTGTATACAAATGTGTACACATTTGTTCTGTAATTCCAGTCATTACAGGTAAGCTTAATTTTGCTATTAATCACTTCCACAATAGGTAGCTGGCACATTTTGTTTTAACAGATAAGTTAGTAACATTTATTCTTTCATCAATACTCAGAGAATAGCTTACCCACAGAGTAGACTGCAAACTGTAACAGAAGAGGTGCAGACTCTATCACAGTAAAATCAAAATGGTGTGTACTCACATAATCATAGGTAAAAATAAAATCAATAGACTAAGGAAGGCAAGAAATGCAGATGTCAGCTACTGCCTCTCAGTGTAGTGATAAAAGATCATCCAGCTTATAAGAAATCTATGATTAATTCTCATCTAATGGAAGAATTTTATCATACCCTAAGGGATAGTTAAAGGATTACTGCTCTTATCACAATCAAAACACCAGGAATGAAAATCCCACTGGGGAAACAAATATTTTAATAATCAGTTCTACATCCACAGCAGTAACACAGTAGTAAAATGTCACGGATAACCAAGTTATTTCAACCTTTAATATTCAACCTGCTTTAGGCTAGCATTCTAAATCAGACAACTAAAGGATCTCTAGAGTCCTGTGCTATTAAAACCAAATTCATTTACAGAAAGTGTATTGCTATAGTTTCACCATTTACAAAACATTTTAGAAGTATTACAGTATTGACATGAGTTTTATGGTTTCATGTCTTTACTACATACTGTGTGAGAAAAACTGATAGTAAATGTTGACTACACAGACTGATTTTGGAATACATTTGTAAATTTCTAACAAAGTCACTTACGGAAAGTGTATTGTTATAGTTTTACCATTTACAAAACACTTTAGACAGTGTTACAGTATTGACATGAGTTTTATGGTTTCATCTCTCTACTATATACTATGTGAGAAGAACTGAGAGTAAACATTGACTACACAGATGGATTTTGGAATAAATTTGTAAATTTCTAACCAAGTCCCTATGTAAATTAGCAGCATTAATGCAGGCAGATTTACGTGTCCACACTAATTTTTAAAAACAAATGGATTTGTTTGTTTTCCTATGAGTAACAAAATAAATAACTGTAAATCAGATGCAGGATGCCAACATATGTGTCTATTGGAAGATTTAGAAAGTCTGAAATAAAAGAATGAAACTAAACATTTATCAATAATTCCTTGAAGGCCACATTTAATGCTGGTTAACTGATTGATACTGTTACAGGAAAGGGGTCTGAATCCAGACCCCACAGGGAGTTCTTGAATCTCCCGGAAAAAAAAAAAAAAAAGAAAAAGAAAAAAAAAAAGAATTCAGGACGGGTCCATGGAGTAAAGTGAAAGCAAGTTTATAAGAAAGTAAAGGAATAAAGAAAATGGCTTGTCCATTGACACAGCAGCCCTGAAGGCTCCTGGCTGCCCATTTTTATTTATTCCTTGATGATATGCTAAACAAGGGGTGGATTATTCATTCATGCCTCCTTTTTTAGACCATATAGGGTAACTTTCTCACATTGCCATGGCATTTGAAAACTCTCATGATGCTAAAGGGAGTGTAGCAGAAAGGGAGTGTAGCAGAAAGTGAGGACGACCAGAGGTCACCCTCATCATCATCTTGGTTTTAGTGGGTTTTAGCCAGTTTCTTTACTGCAATCCGTTTTATCAGCAAGGTCTTTAGGACCTGTGTCTTGTGCGAACCTCCTGTCTCATCCTGTGACTTAGAATGCCTTAACCATCTGGAAATGCAACCCAGGAGTTCTCAGCCTAATTTTACTCAGCTCCTGTTTTCAAGGTGGAGTTGCTCTGGTACACATCCCTCTGACAATAGCTTTCAAGAAATCTGCTCTGGAGAATCAAGAGCTTAAGGAGTAAAGTTAATATTGTCCTAAATAATGCCTTTTACTGTCTTCAGTAAAATATCTACTAATGCTGTTTGAACAGGGTGTATCAAAGTCCAACCCCTTTTGATGATTGTAGAACAAAGAAATTCTATGTTTTGCATGGAAAAAAAAAAAAGAAAGAAAGAAAAGAAAAAAGACCAATGGAACAAAAACAAAGGATCCTGGCCAAGCAATTAGATTAGACAGACATAGGCCAGCAACTGACAACAATATTTTGGAAATGGTTTTCTGGTTACTGAAACTGTATACAAGTGAGCCAGAGTGTAAAAATGTGCAAACTTCAGCCAGGTCATTTCAAAAGCAAAAATATTAAATTTAAGATCAAAAATACATATCCTGCTGCTGATGTTAATATTGTTGAGCATTCTCTACATTTGAATGTAACAGCACTATAGCTGGTCATCTAAATACATGTTGGCTCATTAGCCAGTAAGTGGACACTTATTTGAACCTGAAATAAATAATTGATTACAAATTCAAATGCCCTTCTTTGCTTTACAAAGACAACCACAGAGATTGAGTTGCAAATATTGCCCAATTTTGTAATAGAACTGGGGACAGTTATTCAACCCAGATGTCTCTTCAAGTAAATAGAATAAACTGTGCAAGAAGACAGGAAATAAAATAACAGGCTTTAGCTGTGTACCACCAAGAAATTTATACCCATGGTTAAGAGCAACAGTAGTCATATGACAGAAGCTGGAAAATGAGATTTCAAGGTACATCAGCTAAAATGTCATAAACATTTCAAATTATCAATAGCAGAAAAAATTTAATGTAGAAATATAAATTTTCCATTAGAGAGGAATTTTTCAAATGATGCTCTAGAATTCTCTTCTTGGATGGATCTCCTTTCAACTTCAATAAGGAAATGGTTATCTGGTGGTATGTTTTGTAGTAAAATGGGCAATGACATGTACAAATTCAACAAAATCCATTCTGTCGGGTCAGCAGATAGTCTGATATGTGTAGGCATCAGGCATCACCTAAAAATATTAACATCTATACACACAGTACTGGACTATATGCATTGGTAATAAAACTGAAGTCAAAATTCATTACGCTGACTTTTCAACCTAACTCATTTACAAGAATATTCCTGGCTATGTCTGGACTCTATTTGATGGAAAATATAGGAGTAATTAAATTAACTCTATTAAGAAGATAAAACATCCTTATCAATTCACAGAGTCATATAGAAAAAGGAGAAGCCAGCAGATCAGCGTAGTTACCATCAACTATCAACAATAATATTTAGCCTCTTTAATAACACAAATTTCCCTGAATGCAGCGTATATGAAATCCTTAACTCCAAACTCTATTGTTAAAATTGAATCTTGCTAGCAAGACCAACATTTATTTGTCAGTCTCAAGTAAGCAGACTGCACTTCAGATAATCGAGAAAAGCAACCCAAATGATCTGTAAACAGCTGAATTGATGTAATTGTATTTGTTTATTTTAGACCATTTTAATTCCTTCTATAAATGATCGTCCTTTTGGTTTCCAAATGTGCAATAAATCAGGGAGGGAGAAACTTGCATTTAAAATAATTTTCTGTGAAAGTAGCTACTTTCACAGAAAAGGAAAGGTGGCTACTCTAACATCTAGGGAGGGAAATAAAAATATAATAAAAAATCATAGTCACTTGTAACACTATTATGTGCTAGCATACACCTGCATGAGGTCTACTACCTGAGTAGACTGTATGAATATTGTTATTAGAGTATATGAGATGTACATATATAAAATATTAAATCATTTCTTCATTTATTTGTATTTCTAACAATTTCTTATTGAGAATCTGTGTAGAAAGAACAAGAAAAATACAACTAAGTAAAAACAGATGTAATACAGACCCTTGAAGAACTACTGTTGAGAAACTAAGTAAAGTATTATTTATTACCAATTTTCTAAGAGAAATAAAATTCACATTCTCCATGGATCAAAATAAAACTAAGTGTAGGAAGGGCTACTAATAGCATAAGCTCAGTTCAGCCTCCTTACATTTCATTTCACCTTTGAGAGATTCTGGGTTACAGCTCTTGCTCTAGTATGAGCGAAAGACCCTCCCTTTAGTTCCTCTTATTTTAGCTGAGAAAGTCCAAAATTTTTAAAAAGTTTCTCTAAATATAAAGAAGATCTATTGGAAAATAAACACCATAAATGAGACAAATATATTTACAGCTTAAAAAGCGCATTTCTGTATTTCTCATACTTAACATATCCTCAGAGTTTGAGAATCCTTTGCCAATCCAATTACTACGTGTGTAGGTTCAACTCTGTTCCTCAAGAGTTTGCACAACCTTTCAGGAGCTTCGACACTTTATTTGCAAGCCATTCTCCATTTTCATATTGGAAATGACCATTTTACAAGTTCCTAAGCAGAAGTTATCTGCTAGACCTCTTTACTCTCTGAAGTCATCATTAAGAGATAATGAACAATGAGTCTCCTTCTTCAGTTAACTTATGGGTCTCTTTCTTCATTTGGTTTACATGAGCATTCTTCTTACATACATGTTTTTAAAGTGATGGACACCATTAATGGTTTCACTTCCTGCTGCGACCTAGAATCCAACAAATCTTAAAAATCATAATTGGCTTTGCCCTCAGTACACGATCATCAATAAAACTAGAACAGAAGTTACAACTGGCATCCTCACATTAAGATAGATGTGTAAATAATATATCATAATCTAAAGTTCTAGAAACATAATTAGTGACTAATGTATGTCTTCCTTTATTTTCTTGTATTAGTTCTGATTCAGATCATAATACTCTGGAGTAGAGTTATTGCCCCTTAATTTTCCAATATACCATACACATTTTCTCATGCTAGTACATTTTAGCTAGTAAGATGAGTTTTCTATAGCATGAAATACAATACAGTCTCACAAGATCTGATGGTTTTATAAAGGGTAGTTTCCCTGCACAATTTCTCTTCTCTTGTTTGCCGCCTTAAGAGACATAAGAGACATGCCATTCACCTTCTGCCATGATTGTGAGGCTCCTCAAGCCACGTAGAACTGTGAGTCCATTAAACCTTCTCCTTTTGTAAATTTCCCAGTCTCAGATATGTCTTTATCAGCAGCATGAAAATGGACTAATACAGTAGAAAATGGAACTAAGTCATAAAAACAAGTAGGAGAGGTCAGTGACTGGCAAATCAATGACTAGCAGTGAAGGGCATTCCAAAGAGAGGAAATGTCATATAAAATAATTGAGATAATCCTTCTATAAAAAATAGAGATGTTCAATAATCATTTTTATATTAGTTTTCCAAAGGCAATTGACTGTTGCTTTTGGAAAAAAGATTTGATTTAATATAGCTGGAACATGGGCACAACTGAGAAACTAATAGATAATAAAGATTGATGGGTTGGTTGTTGGATTGAAAAGGCTTTTGTATGTTTTACTAAGTAATGTAGACTTTATTCTTTACACAGTATGTAAAATATAAGAGTGTTTTAAGTTGTGGTTATGTATGTCTGTGGCTTTTGGATATTGTTTGTTATTTGTGTTTGTAGCAGCTGAAATTTTTAAATTAATTTTCTTACTGAGAGGAGGTAATGCTCCAATATCCAAGTTGGAATGCAGTGGCACAGTCTTGGCTCACTGCAGCCTCAAGCTCCTGGGCTCCAAAGATCTTCCTGCCTCTGCCTCCCAAATAGCTGAGACTACACGAATGCAACATCATGCTCGGCTAATTTTTGTATTTTTATTGTATTTTATTTTATTTTTGTAGAGACAGGGTCTCAGTGTTTTGCTCAGACTGGTCTTGAATTCCCAGCCTCAACCAGTCCTCTTGTGTTGGCCTCCGAAATTGCTAGGATTACAGGCATGAGACACTGCACCAGCATGTATTTTTTTGTATTATTGTATTCTATTTCATGTTATAGAAAACTCATTTTAGCAGCTAAAATGTATTAGCATGAGAAAATGCTTATGCTATATTGGATAATAAAGGCACAATAGCTGTAATCCAGACTATTATGATATGAATCAGAACTAATAAAATAAAATAAAGGAAGACATATATTAGTCTATTAGTCACTAAATACACACACAAACTCTACTCAGAATGTATTATTTAAGCAAAAAAAAAGTGTATCTGAAAGTTTTAAAAGGTGTCTATAAAATTCAGATAATATTTTACAATGAAGGGGTGTTTCTGTTCCATAATAATTTAATACTCATTTTTGAAACATAATGATGAGTGAATATATTACATTTTAAATAATTTTCTGAGACACCATTATATGTCCTGTGTATTCAACGTGCAGAATTATACATTAATTCTTATATACAACCACATTTCCATAACACACCTAAAAGATGAGAATCTAGGGAGAGATAGAAATAAACAAAACCTAGGAAGTTAAGTACAGATATAGAATCACACTTACATGGGTTATCTTTGTGAGATATAAAATTTATATATGTAGAATATGATTATAATTAGAATTTAGTAATTATATTAAGACATAATATGGACTTCTACATATCAAAATCTACTACTGATGAAATAGCTTGTCTTATAATTCCTATACAGAAAAAAGATACATAGGCTGCTTATTTAATCTAATGTGAGAAGATTTCTAAAAATGTATTCCTCCTCAAGTATCTTATAGTCTATCCTCAGACTAGATTTCATCATGATGTCCCACCCTTCCAATTCAGAATATTGTCTTCAATACTCTGAACACTGAATTAATAAATACGACATAGAGTCTTTAGCATCTTACCAAATAGTGCACAGAACCTGAGGGAGAAAGGAGGGCTGGTGATAAGTTATAAGGACAACCCTACCTTCCAACTCAAACTCTGGCAAGTAATTTTAACATTCAATAGATTTCCAGGGTGGTCAAAGATTGTGGTATGAATCAAAATTTTTAATGACTGACATTGCTCTAATTTGATTAATGGCAGCAAGAACATGTGTATGGATTGGACTTCTGTCATTTGTACACACAGTCAATTTTGGCCTTTTGTGTATTACAGAACGCTGTTGCTGTGGCTCTGTCTAGAATATGTCACAAAGTTAATTAAATCAAAGTGGATTGTAGAGATATCTTGCATATCTAAAAATAGTTTTGTCTAATAATAACACACTATCTATCTTCCCTGGCTGTATCCTCATTTTGGTGAGTGTGATAGGTATGGTAGCCAGTGGCTCGGCAAAGCTACAGCACTGGTCATGATGACAAGCATCCAGAGAAAATAGATGGTTTAGTGCATTCATTTAGTTCACATTGCTGGAAAATATCCAGACTATGTGATTCCTAAGTTGTGTGTTCCTTGAGGCAAGAGTCATACATTTTTAATCTTTGCATGACCTAGCACATGTAATATATAGAAGACACGTCTTAAAAGGAAACAACAGAGGAAGAGTCATATCATCTACAAATATGAGCATGCTATTTATTTTATACAACATAGCTAGTTTCAGTGTATTAATGTAATATTATCATCGTAAATAATAAATGCAGCTTTGTAGTGCAGTTTAGGCTTATAAAATACCAGTTAGGTACTAAAGGTGATTTTTTCTTTATTACTGGTACTACCAGCTCTGGGCAAAATTTGGTAAGTATGGTGATTCTTTTATTTAGTTAAACTTAACTTTGACTAACTTCTTGAGATTTGAAATATATTTAAGTATACAAAGTGAAATATGCAAAACATTAGGTATTACTTCTCAAAGTAAGATTTCTGAGTTCATGTACAAAATGTGTGCTTACAGTTTTTCATAAGTCCTCTGAGAGATCTGGACTGGGAATGTAGAAGTCATAAGTAAGTATTTAAGTGACAATTAGCATTCAATATAATTCCCATGGTTCCAAGAGTCTCACTACACACTTGTGCTATTTTCATCCCCTGTTGATTTACTTGGTCTCCTTTCTATTTTTGCCATTATTGATTTCATGGTTCACGCATAGAATTTGTTAGATGTTATTATTTGAGAAGTTTCAGGGAAATGTTGCCTTTGTTCATGAAATAGAAATTTTTCCCTTTAGCTTCCTGAAAAGAGGTCTTCTAATGGAACAAATCATGCACAGAACAAAAATTCAGTGGTGTGTTTTTTTTATTTACTTGATATTTTATTATATATGATAACTTTGTTAACCAGCCTGTTTTTTGTTTCTTTGTTTGTCTTGCTGAATTTCACATTCTTAAAATGTCTTAGGAATTGGAAACAACTGAACACTCTGTTGAGATTTGTGACTGTCATCCTCCTGGTTATAATTACTCATAGATCTTGCAAAAGTAGCAGAGATGCATCTATTATAACTATCAGTTAGGATGGTCATGAAGCACTTTCTGCAGTCAAGATTGCTGTGCCAGATGGTACTTGAGGAACAATTGACAATGCACTCCAAACTGCCGAGCATTTGTTGTGTGCAATTTTAACTTAGGGCTTGTACAAGAATAAAATAAAGCAAAGGTACCTATGAGAGTAAAATTTCTAGTGGTGGATTTCTATTCTTAGACTTTTATTTACATACAAGGACAAATTAGTCACTATATTGGGAATGTATTCTGTCTAATAACACATATTTTTCTATAAAGATCAATAGATTATTAAAATGTACTTTTCTTTATACTATTATGTTTTAAGATTTTTCTTGAGGTGATCTTTCATAGTTTAAAAAAGAGCTTCTTTTGGAGCAAGATGAGCTTAACTTGCATTGTAATAACAAAGTACCTATGATAGTTTTTCGCATAGTAAATAATAAATACTTAATGATACCTAATTGTAAATGAGTGTTGTTTTCCCTTTAAAACATCACTTATCTTATAACCATCTCTATTCCCAGAATATGCAGAATCTATGAATGTATTCAAAATAGTGAAATGGATCTGATTGACTCAAGCTCTGATTTTTCACCTGGCCATGCAGCCGTCAGTCCTATCACTCTTAATTCAAAGAAATAGTTAATTTTCAACATTGTCTTGTTTATTTTATCTGCTCATTTGTGATACTGCTTATCTCAGTATCTTCACTTTGAGATAAGCAGCCCCCACAAGGCTTAGTCACATTTCATCTTCTCCAGTTTGGTCTACTTAAAGTCTCCAAGTTATATTTTGCTTTTCAAATATCCTACACATTGATTAAATCCCACATGAAGCTTAATCTTTTCACTGACAGCTTCTGTATCCCCAGTTCAACTGAATTTTTGTTCAAATGTATTTATTTCTTCCATAACACTTTTGAGGCAACATGTATTAAAAACACAGTGAAATGAAAATAATTGAAAAAATTTACCAATAAAAATATAAGAGCATGAAGAGAAGGAAAGTATATTCTAGCGAATTCAGTGGCTATGTGCTGGCATGACATCTTCCAGTGGCCTGTCGGAATTGCACCTGCACCCTTCTTTCAGAAACTTCCTTCTCTAATCCAAGCTTTGATCATAGGCAGAGAAGTACCATTCTCTTTCATGGTGCATCCATTCTGGCCTCAGATGCTGGTGTGAAAGGAAGCATATGCCACCAAACCTGGGAGCTTTCCCCAGTATTTTTTTTTTTCTCTCTCTCTCTTAGACTTGAGTCTATCCTTCTCTTTTCTTATGAATTAGGGAACATGAGAACCCAGAACAAACAGAGGCCTCTTTTTGACCTCATAGAAAAGACAATCTGAAGGAGAGTCAGAGGAAGAAGATGAGTAGAAGCAGGGCTAATGTGCAGCTCCCACTTGGATGGGAAGAACAGTGTGTGGAGATTCACATCATGAACTTTTGCTAAAAGAGCCAAGACAGGAACATACCAGGAAAACTGAAAGTTCACACATCCGTTGAAAGAAGCAGTACACCATGGCAAATTCTGTGAGACGAGTGAAAAACTGAGTTTCCCAAGTATGAGGTAGGGAATCCTGCCTCTAAACACATATCCCTACTGGGGAATCTGAAAATCCACGTCACAAGAGAAAGATTTAACCTACGGCTGAAATGGGTTTAGGAAGCTGTGCAAAATTAAAAAAAAAAAAAAAGTAGAAGCAACAGCAAGAAGAACCTTGTAGGCACTCTCAGTCTCCAGCTTGAGTCCAGGGAAGCCATCCCTGACTGTACCTCACAGGGGCCCTCAGGGAAGGCAGCCAGTGGAATTAGGAAGAAGTTATAGGATGAAAGTAGCTTCAGACTGAAATTTTTAACACAAATTTTATTAAGCAGAATTCATGGGATGAACAGGAACTGCCACAGTTAAGAGCACAGGAGTTGCCACTGACAGCGTGGGCAGACCACCAGGAGTGAGGCCTGAAACCTGTGCTTGCTTTCTCAGGAGGGAAGCTTGCAGCCTAGGACAAAGTCTTAGTGGGGCACTACAGGAGGGAGACAGGCCTTGCCAACTGCATGGGAGCTGGGTGAGGCTTTCCACTATGGCTATCCCCCACTGTCCTGGAGAACTATATAACATAGCAGAAGCAGTCATAATCCCCTCATAGAGTTAATATTTTGGAGTGAGAAGACAGGCCATATGCACAAAATACTACATGATAATTGTTATTAAGAAAAATAAAGTAATGGAGTGGGATAAAAATGCTGGGAATTTAGATGGAGATGAGGTCAGGGAGGTAACAGGATGTCAGATCATATAGCTAAGAGCAGTGGCTTATTCTGAGGGAAATAGTAACTGACTTCTTTGAAGGTTTTAAGAAAAGTGATGTATTCTGAATTTAATTTCAAAATTCTGAATTTAATTTCAAAATAATTACTATGTGATTAAAATAGAATAAAGGGAGTGGGGGTGGAATCAGATAACTGGTTAGGAGTGAACTGTAACAACCCAAGTAGGAAATAAGGAAAAGTCAGACCTGTGTAGGTGTCGTGGAGCTGATGAGCGGTGATTAGAATCTAGATGTTTTGAAATAAAGCTGATAAGATTTACTGATATATCAAGTATCAGACATGAGAAGAAAAGAGACATCGTACATGATTGCAAGATTTTGAACTAGGGCAATGGAACTGGAATTAACTGAGATAAAGATACAAAGAAATAAGGTTAAAGGAAGAGAATGGAAATCCAGAGTTAGATTTAGACAAGTTAGCACTGAAATGCTCATTATTACCTAAGTCTAGATTTCAATTAGGCAATTGCATATCTGAGTCAGAAGTTCAAAATACAGGTACTAGACAGAGTCATACATTTGGGGATTATTATATAGATGACATTTCATGCCATAAAAAAAGACATGATAAAATTTCAGAGGAGTTTCTGTAAATAGAGACAAGAGCCAAGGGCTGAGCCCCAAATACTGCAATATGTAGACCAAAGGAAGCTGAGAAGGAGCAGCAGTGAAATATGAAAGAAAAACTGGGAGACTAAGATGTCCTGAAAACTGAGCGAGGTGGTAAAGGAAGGTATCACACCTGCATCGGGTACGGCTGTTTGAACAGGAAGGTACAGTGACTGCATTGGGTGCTGCTGATAGAAAAATAAGATGAAGACTGATAATTCACTATCTATTATAGAAACATGGGAGGCATTGATGTCCTGCTAAGGTTGTTATCAGTAGAATAGTCAGTTCCAGAAAGAAAGAGCTATAGCCAATTATTTTGAGGTAGTTTGCTATAAAGAATACCAAATAAATGGGGAAGCCTGTGGAGGAAAATGTGTGCGTGTGTGTGCATATATATACATACATACATATATATATAACATCTCTCTCTCGTTACATTCATAATTATATGTATATAAATATATATAACTCTCTCTACATATAAAGTTATATATAGAGAGTTTTACATAGAGTTACATATAGAGATATATCTCTATATATATTTAGTTATATATATGTAAATATATATATATTCCTCTCTCTATATATATAGAGAAAAAATAAGTTTGTATATTTATATTTGTCTGTTTTGAGATAAGAGAAATATGACTATTTGAGGGATGGGAATAATTATCATATAAATAGACAATGGTTAAGGATGAAGAAGATCATTGCTTGTGCAAATGTCCTTGTACAGCCAAAACAAGATAGTATGTATTGCCAAATTGAGTGCAATTTAGTGAGCAATAGAAACTGTAAATGCATACATCTGAGTCACTATTTGACCAGAAAAATGGGAGAAAAAGTACATATCTGAAATTAATCTATACGTTATTTGAAAGAGTTTCATTTATAACCATTAGAGATATTTCACAGCTGTTTGTTTCCTTGTATTATTTTTGTCAAATTTGATGTTGGTGTTATGCTCAATTCATAACATCAATTAGAAACTTTCAAACATTGTTTTTGCTTTTGAGGACACATTTTCATATTTTGATATTTATGCAGAATTTTTGTCCCTGAATTTCAAACTCAGCATGACTTCCATGGCTACTTTTGGCAAAAGGAACATTGAATATGTAACTAAAGTTACTAATTAGCTGACCTTAAAATAGAAGATTATCCTGGATTATGAAGTAGATGCCAATGTAATTACTCAAGCCCTGAAAGGAAGACATCAGTCAGATGTGGCAGAAAGGGAAATAAGAGATATTTTAAGTATCAAAATGACACACTGTTACTTGTTTAAAAATGGAGTGACCATGTGGAAAACCTGCAAAGGGAATAAATTTGACTAATAACTAGTGACTGTAGAAAAGGAACCCAAAGCACAAATAAGAGACTATTGCTAGCTGACATCTTGATTCTAGTATTTTTTTCTTCCTGAATTTTATTTTAGTTTCAGAGATATGTGTACAGGTTTGTTACACAGGTAAATTGTGTGCCAAAGGGGTTTGGTGTGCAGATTATTTCATCACCTTGATAATAATAACATAGTACTCAGTAGGTAGCTTTCTGATTTTCACTCTTCTCCTGATGCCAGCAGTGGGCCGTCTGGAGTGGCCAGTGTCAGCATGCTAGAGGCAGCAGGGAGGCCTGGCTGGGGCTGCACACTCAGTGGAACTGACAGAAGTCAAGGACAAATGGGAGCTCCGCCCCATCCGAGTTGGAGTGGGAGCTCCCGGTGCACCACCGCAGCTGCCCAAAACATGGCGGCTGACCTGGGCCTCACTCCACAGAGCAGGCAGGAGCTCCACTCTCCCAGGCACAGCTGCAGCTGCCTAAACTGGGGTTGTGGACCCAAGAATCCCTGCACTCTTAGGGGTCCAGGAAGGCACCCCCTTGCCCTTGCAGACTGGAGGCGCCTGCTTCCTGGCCTCTCCCTGCTCCTAGTGCATGCCCTGGAGCAGGGTTGGGGCTGAGCCCAGGCACTGTCACAGCCTGCCTGGGTGTGCCCATGCTCAGGCCCTTCCACTTTGGTTCCCTCCAGACTCTGGGTTCTGTGAAGTCTGGCAGGAAGCTGATTGGGGTGGCTGAGAGTGGCTCAGTGCTGGCCTTCAGGTGCCCCTTGATGTAAGCAACCAAGGTGCCCTAGATGGTGACAGGAGATGGCCAGGCTCCTGGGCAGGAGGGTTGGGTCCCTGGTGAGACCCCGCCTTCAGGAAAGGGCAGGCCTGAAGTCTGAGGGCCAAGCTGCCAGTCTCTCAAACTGGAGTAGGAACTTGTGGTACTTTCCTGTGCTCACCTATGGATGCCTGTGCACCAATTAGTGCATATTTCCTCTCCTCTGAGGTCCATAAATGCCCCAGGCTCAGCCAGAGCAGAGACAATGGGGAAACCAGCTGCAAAACAGAGAGGAGGTATCCTCTCTGCTAGAAGCTGAACACTCATTGAGAGACCCTGCTGCTGTAACACAAACAAGGCTAAAACATGCTAATTGCTTACCATGTTGTGGGCAAAGAGAAAAATGGAAGAGCTGTGGCCCTTCTGGAAATCCAGAGCTGGAAACTCCCTAAGCCATGGCTGTGACTGCCTCTTTGGGGCCTCGTGATTCCTGGCACCTCCGAGCCTCCAAGTAGCTAGTGAGGTGTCTTTCCCAAGTAAACACAGATATTGTCTTATCCCCAGATATAATGCACTTCCAGATGACTTCATTTGTGCAATAATAAATCATTACTCTCTACACAGTTGATTACCGTAAAAGAGAATATTCACTCAGCCTGCAGTAAAGTGCCTTCAATAAGGATTGGAAAAATAACATTCATTCCAGTTTTGGAATGATAGAAATGTAACATTCAGTAACTGTCATAAAGTCCTGTCTTATATATGAACTAATAGACAGAAAAAGTAGTTCTGTAGGGTTATTGAAAAGAAAAAACATAAATATTGAGGAGAGCAAAAAAGGAAGAGGGAGAGAACCCTGCATTTCCTGGGACTGTTCAAGTTTATGTTAAACTACATTTCTAAAACTTAACATAATATTCCACAGAATATTCCATGTCCTCATGTGACTTGGAAAGGAGAGGAATACCATGCCTAAGGAGACAATGCACTTCTGTACAGCGAGAAATATCTATAGAAACTGTTCAGTAACAATGACAAGTGAAGTAGAGGTATATAGATGAGGGATCAAATATTAATTACATCCAAGAATGGAAAAGGACTTCAGTCAAGTCATTGAGCATAGAAGGGTTCCATAGGGTATAGTTGGGAGAGTCCAAAACGATGTAAACAGTGGGAATTCATCAGGGGAAGCTCTCAGAACAGTATTGAAGTTAGGTGCTGGATTAGACAGATAGAGATATTGAAATATTGCAAGGTGAATAATAAATGAAGGCATTCTTCTAGGGCATGAGCTAATGAGTGGTCTCCATAGTATGGAGTGGGGAGATCTGATATGAAGGTTTTTGCCTGCCAACACAGGCAGATATGTTAGAAGGGGCAAGTCTATAAAGGATAGTGCTTCAGATTTCAGAGCTCCAGTAAACAGATCATAGCTTGAAAGTAGATTCTCTTTCACTGGTTGAGTGTCTTTGGAAAAGCTAATGCATCTTTCTTATTTATAACTATAAACCTGTAAAATGAGAATAATAATGAGATATTTTTCTTAGCTTTATTGTGAGAGTAAAAAAGATATGCAATCTGCCAAGCAATGACATGCTAAGAATCAAAACAATTATTGCAAGATAAGTCTGTAGAAATAACGCAACATTTTGGTGCTTGTGAAAAAAAGAAAACAGAAAGTTAATATGAAACATAATAAATGGATTTTGAATATGTACATTTTAAATACTATTTATATGTTCTACACTGAGAAGTCCAAATATGTCATACACGGAAGTTTTTGTAAGATTATAACTTTGCTATGTTAGAATGTAATAATTATAAATATATTTGGGATGTTTTAGCTATAGGTTAATTACAAAGAAAATAATTTTCTATGGCTATACTTATTTATCTCTTTAATTGTTAAGAAAAAATGAGAAACTTTTTCTCTATTTAGAGTGGTAATTAATTTATCACTCAAACAATGGCACTTAAAATATAATGTGCACTCACAGTTCCACAGGCTTAACAAGAGGAATGACTGAGAGGCATCAGGAAACTTATATGGCAGAAGGGGATGGAGAAGCAAGGACTTTCTTAACATGGTGGCAGGAGACAGAGAGAGTGAGCAAAGGGGGACGTGCCAAACACTTTTAAACCATCAGATCTCCTGAGCACTCACTATCTCAAGAACAGCAAGGGGGAAATAAACCTCCACGATCCAATCACTCCCCCCAGGTCCCTCCTCCAATTTGACATGAGATTTTTGTGGGGACATAAATCATATGCTAAACACAATCAGCAAGTACTAATTGATGTATTCAGGGATACAATTGAAATATTTATGCAAATAGTCATCCTATCTACAGAATCTTAAATGTCTGTTTATAATGACTTGATTGAGATGAGAGAAAGTAAAATGCATTATGTTCTGAATTGGGGCTTCCAAGTTATTCAAGTAGTCACACTCTTACCACCACCCCATAGTCCTTAGCACCTTCCACTTTCATTAGAATTATAGCCATGATTATCATCAAGTTTTACAGGAGAAAATTAATTTGTTTTGTTTTAAAGTAGATGGACAGCAGAGGAAATAAGTACAGGATTTGGTGAAGAGAGCACCTCAAGTATTTTTTATCTTTTTCTCTTTTTTAAATCCAACTTATCTACATCTCGCAAGACAAGCAGCCTCTGACTCCAGCATGTCAATAAGCTTGACACAGAGTGTGTGAGTAGGCTTCAAAGTGTGCTGGAATTTAGTAAGGTCAGCAAGCTCAGGCATTTTTCCCCTTTTCAGTACGAATACAATGTAACAGTTAAAGGCCCAGAATATCAGAAAGTATATTTATTGTTTCAATTGTGCCCCTAAAGATAAAATATCTTTAGTGTCCCTGGTCTCCTGTTATATGGAGCAGAGAAGATGCTCAAGAAGTTGGCTTCCCCCTCCCTGGTTCTGTACCTAGGAGATGACATGAAGGCTTGGGAGGAGAGAGTCCTCCTTGTATCTGGACAGGCACTGGCAACCTGCCTGATGGAACAAAGTTGGCCATAGATTGTTTTCTATTGTTCAAGCTGCCACGAAACACAATGCAAGGCATTCAACATCAGAACTTAATTTCCAAAGAACAAGTGAACTAAAATAAAACACAATATAAAAGTGTAAATAAATGCATATAAATCAGTTTTCTCCAGTCTGCAGCTGAGTCTTGAGGGAGTCCCGATTAGTATTATCCCTGTGTTTCCCACCTTGGTTTGGAATAAGTTGAGACTGGCAGAGGAGTGTAAACTGGGACCAAATCCATCACTGAAAGTGCTGATTTTAGAAGATGAGAGCTAGACGTGCAACACAAATAGGCCTAATGATGAACCCCCAAATTAGATGAACTGCTCTACACAAATGTAGGAGCCACTGGTCAACGACTATGCTGTCCATGAGAAGGTCTAGCCCCATTAAACTTAGTGTTGACTAGAATGGGTCTTTCATAAATGTACCAAATTTCTAAAAGAAAAGAGGAGAGAGAGAGCTGAGTTATATGTGCCCAGCTAGTTCCAATATTCAGTGATCAGATTACTCATTCCACATGTATAATGCAAGAATAATGAGTGGGGCAATGGGTTAAGAGGGTTTAGAGAAAATTCATCCTAGGAATGTGGAAGACTTACTCTACCATAACCCCCTGCACTCCAGCCCTAACATTTAGCAATTCACACGTGCTTAAAATAATTAAGAATATATTTAATACTAAAATCACAGTTCTTATAAAACCATATTGAAAAACATATAATTAATTTGAATATTTGGTAGGACATTACACCTAGGATAGTATATATATTTTTATTGGATTCAAATGTAACAGTTTAAAACTATATCCCTTTCTTGTCTGACACTTTTCCTTCTAGAACTCCTATTCCTCCTAGGCCCTCCCATAACAGCTTTCTGATTTCTGAGGGGGTAAGGGGCCAGGGAGGCTTCACATTTGCTTTAAAGAATAGAGGAGTTGGGCGCCTGTCAGGGATTGAGGCCTCTGCAGTGCATATCTTCTTTATTCAGATGAGTTACTCAGAACCAACTCCTTCCAGAGGGTTTTTTTCCATTAAGACAAAGATATATAACTGAAAATAGTAACCCAGTTCTAGCTCAAGCCATCTTATCCAAAAAAAAAAAAAAAGTCATTGACGTTAATTATTACTGCAGCTCAATCATAACAATATAGAACATCTACATTCAGAACATCGTTCATCAGGGCACAAGTGGCAGGTAAGAGAAGGAGCGGTTGGTACTATCTCTGTTTGCCTTCACATTAACTAAACCTGCTCAATATTTTAAAAATATGTTTCTCATTTTACTGCACACACAATAAATATATAATTGTCTGTGCAGATGAGACAAAGTATGCCTTCTGTAAGTTAAATTATTTCACTCTAAACATCACCAAAAGTATACTTCTACCATAAAATATTTAATAAATTATTCAATTCTTTTAGTAGGAATAAACTGAAAGGATCAAAAGTTTGGAAAAGAGAGAATCTTGGTTCAAATCCATATTTCCCTCTTAAAATGTAGTGTTGTGTTGTATCTCTGGAGTCTTAGAAACTCATTTTTATAATAAATATTTTATTTTAGAAGCATTTTAGATTTATAGAAATGTTATGATAGCACAGAGAATTCTTATATACCTTGTGCCCACTTTCCTCTATTGTTAACATCTTACAATAGCATAGAATATTTGTCACAACTGATAAACCAGTATCAGTAGATTGTCAAAGTCCGTATTTAATTCAGGTTTCCTTATTTTTAACTTAATGTTCTTTTTCTTCCGTTCCATGAACTCATCCAGGAGAGCACATCACATTTACTCAACATGTCTCTGTAGGCTCCTCCAGATTGTGACCACTTCTCAGAATTTCTATGACATTGTAATACAAGTAGATTCTTTTGTCACATTCTACATTTTGGGATTCCCCTATCTCCTAAATGACTTTTACAATTTCCATATATTATAACTCAACTCCATATGCTGTAAAGTTTTATGAGTTTGAAAAATTTTTGTTGATATAAATAATTTTACGTATTTATGGGGTACACGTGATATTTTGTTACATGCACACACTGTTCAAAATCAAGTTAGGGTATTTGGGGTTTCTATCACCTTGAGTATTATTTCTGTGTTGAAAACATTTCAAATCATCTCTTCTAGCTATTTTGAACTAAAATATACATTGTCATTAGTGAAAACTATAAGTCTGTTGTCTTAATGTTCATCCACTTATTGAAGGACATTTTTTAACTGCTTCCAATTCTTGGTAATTAAGAATATGGCTGCTATGAACATTCTTATATAAGTTTTGTGTGGACATGTGATTTTAAATCAATTGTATTAATATAGAGGATCATGAATAATGTATCTTATAGAACTATGTTTTCCTGTTGCTTCACCAGCAATTGATATTGTGAAGTTTATTTTTGTATTTTATCACACTTAATGTTTAGTGACTAACTCATTGTTGTTTGAAATTGTGCTTCCTAGAAGCTAAATTATGTTGAATATCTTTTCATATGCTTATTTGCTTTTGTTTGCTCAGGTCTTTGGTGCATTTAAAAAATCTATACTGTTGCATTTAAGAGTCCATGATATATTTTGGATATAAATCCTTTATATGGCGTGTTATTTCCAGATGTTCAAATGTTTCTTCTGGTGGCAACTTGTCTTTTAATTCTCTTAACAGTGTTTTTCATAGAGCAAATGTTTTAAATTTTAGTATAGTACAAATTATTGATTTTTTTGTGAATTGTGATTTTGTTACTGTGCCCAAAAACCCATCACCAAACCTAGGGTCACATAGACTTTCTTGTTTACTTAATTTTAGATATTTTTAAAATTTGTATTTTATAAAGGGCATTTATCTAAAGGAAAGGAAATCAATTTATCAAAGAGACATCTGTGCCCTCATGTTTCATGCATTACTATTTACAATAGCAAGATATGAAATCAACCTAGGTGACCAGCAACATATGAATGAATGAAAAAAAAAGGAGCATATATACACAATGGAATACTATTTCATTACAAAAAAGAATGAAATCCTGTAATTCATGGCAACATGAATAAAACTGAAGGATATGATGTTAAGTGAAATAAGCCAGGAAAAGAAAGCCAAACACTACATGTTCTCACTCATTTGTGGAAGCAAACAGAAGTTGATCTCATAGAAGTAAAAAGTAGAGTACAGTATACTAGAGGCTGGGAAGTGTAGGGAGAAGGGAGGAATAGGGAGAGATTGGTTAAAGGATACAAAATTACAGCTAGGAGTAGGAATAGGAAAAGTAAGTTCTAGTATTCTATACCACTGAAGGATGACTATAGTTAACAATAATAAATATTTCCAAATAGCTAGAATGAGGATGCTGGTTGTTACCAAAACAAAAGAAATGATAAATGCTTGAGATGATGGATATTCTAATCACAACTAATCTGATCACTGTTCTTATATGTATTGAAACATCACTATGTGTTCCGTATATATGTATAATTATGTCAGTTTTAAAATTCTAAAATATAAAAGAAAAAAATAAAAACTATGATCCATATCAAGAATTTGTATGTAAGATATGAAATGTGTGCCTATGTTATTACTATTTTTTTGCATATGATGTCCAAGTATTCTGGCATCATTTATTGAACAAATATTACAAATATAGATATGTGCACAGGTTACTATACACATTTACATGTCTTATTCTTTCTACTGGTAGTCTAAAAGTAATGACACTTGAGTAGCAATAACTTCCTTTCTGCCTTTGTCAAAAATCAGTTGACCATATTTTTGTGGATCAACTTTTGAGTTTTCCATTGTGTTCTACTTATTTATACCAATTATTTCCTCCATACAATAATATCTTGATTATTGTAGCATCATATTAGTCTTAGAATAGAGTAGTTTGAGTCCTGTAACTTTTTTATAATTTCTGTGTTGTATTAAATCCTTTCCCCTTTCATAAAAATTTTAGTACTTGTTAATCAACATCTGCAAAATAACTTGCTGGCATTTTCATTGGGACTGTATTGAATATGTAGATCAAAATGAGAGGAATTAACATCTTTAATAATATTGAATCATCTAATTCATAAATATGGAATCCCTCCATTTATTTAGTTCTTTGAATTTTTCTCTATGTTTATATCTTTTCTCATATATATCCTCTATGCGCTTTGTTAGATTTATATCTATGAGGTATAAAAAGAGGTAAAAAGATAATTTTCTACCTCTGAGATTTTCTATGAAAATAATTTATTATATCTAAGCACCTAATAATACGATCAACACAAAATAATTTATTTAAATATGTCATTCCTTTTCTAACTTTTTAAGTAACAGCCAGTTAACACAAATACCATAGGTGCTTCAGTCTAGAAAAGGAAACTAATTATTGACTTTTTAAAATTTATAATGGTCAATCAATCGGACAGAGGATACTCTAGCATTTTTATTTTATTAACTATTATATTTAAGATCATGCATTTTTATTTTATTAACTACTATAAGACACAGATGATAATAAATTTAAAAATCCGACTTTTTTTAGTGAATGAAATTTTAATTGACAAAAATTGCTATGTTTATCATGTACAATATGATGTCTTGAAATACACGTATATTTTAAATGATTATATTGAGCTAATTCATATTTGTAATCATTATCATTGCTGACTACCCATATCAAACTGATCAAATGCAGCCACTACTTGATTTTTCATTAACAAAAATAAATAATTAAGTCTATTTTTAATTAAAATATTTTGAAAGGCAGTAATTTCCTTTCAGAAGCTATAATACCAGTTTATTTCAGTGGTACATACACACGCACACACACAAACATACAATCACTTGCTGTGATTTTTCTATTATAATTGTGTTAAACTTTAATTGTTTCTTTGTTGCTGTAGATTATCTCTGGCTCTGATTTCCAGATAATAAAAGTAAAATAATTTGACATGATGCTCAGTTATATATGACCAGCTATTTTAATAAAAGAAAAATTGTGTTAACAATAAATTTGCCTCACCTTTTTATAATTCAAATAAAACACGATTGCTGCCCTTAATATTGTATAGTTTAAAGCTAAAAACAGGAAAATCACAACGAAATCTTTTTGCAACATTTCTTCTCTGATATCTTTTATAAAGCTGAAGTTTTTCTTCTTTTTCTACCTTTATTTGATTTATGAATTAGATAACAAGAAAAACAATATAAATATAAAGCCTATAAATTAGCTAGTATATTCTCCAGGGAAGGTTGAAATATTTTACATTATCACATTTTTCCATAGATCTGCAATTTAGCAAGATAGAATGCAGATGGAACATTGGCAGTGGGCACCAGTCAAGAGCCTTTCCATCTATCGCTTAATGTGGCTCTCTCAGGCTTTCATTTTTAGGCCCTACGCTCCTTCTGAACACTTTTGTCCAAGTCTTCTTTGAGCTTTATTGAGCTTTTCACTTCATCTTTGGAACAACTAATCTATTCTTATTTCCTTGATGAAAACTGTTACTGAAGGAAATTAAACGCTCATGAAGTAATAACTATAACGGTGGTTTTACTTTTTGATCTCTAAGTTGCACTGAACTATTTAATTTCTTAAGCCTAGGTTGGATAGGTGAATATAAAATTGTTTATCATAAAAATAATGACTAAAATTGAGTTCCAAAGAAATAAGATGATATAATTTATTTCTCAAAACTCATGTCTCAAAAATGTATTGAGTAAAACCTAGAATTTGTAAAAGTTCACAATTAGATGAATGAATTGTTTTGATATACCCAATTTTAAAGACAGCTTATTTTGATATCACTTTTTTTTTAACCATCGAATGAGTCCATGAATCTGAAAGTGGTGTATATTTCCCTTTACCTCAAAATTGGCATCAAAACCAAAATGGTAAATAAGTAAATATTTCAGGCTGAGGACTAAATATCTTTAGCAAATTAATTTATAAGAATTAGATGCATCCATAGTAAGAGCTGAAATGAAATTTTGCCTTGCGTTTTTTGACTGATTACAGCATATTAGGAGCTAGTACTCTTTTTCCTTTTGACACTGTCCTTATTCATTGAAATAAAGACATTATTCAGGTTATCTATATTTATTAATTTAATAAACTACAAGTAAATCACATAATTTAATGAGACTCTTACAATAAGGTGGTATTTACATGATTCCCATATGAGTATTTAGAAAGAATGGAACACTATCAAAAAGAAATCCATCTTATAGGTACAGCAATTGCTTGGTAATGAACCAACAAAGCCCGAAGCACAAGAAACGACCCTGGTGGTAATGGCGATGATGTGTTTAATGACTTCAGCTGAGTGGCTTTTAGGGCAGATAAACACACGAAGAAATGTGTTTTAAAATGTACCAAGGAGACATTTTGGTTTACTGAATACAGAATTTAATTTTAAAAGATTTTTGAAACAAGTGATTATGAAGATAAAATGAACAGTTATGACTAGACCTTCCTCATAACAAGATTTCCAAAGAGGCAACGTTTACTGCTATTGGATTTTAATTCCCTGTATTTTCAAAGCTATTACATGCAAGGTTGCCTAACAAAGAAACTGTGGACTCAGAGCCCTTTTTATACTCATTTTAATGTTGATGTTAATTGTAATTAGCATCAAGAAACCATGGTCAATGTCTTGAAGCCTAAACTAAAAAGAAAATATAAGGATAATTAGATTGGATTTAAGCTTTCAACTAGAGGGAAAACGTGCTCTGCAAGGACATTCTACAAATTTAAACACTGTAAGAAAATTCAAAAGTAATATATCTCAAAGCACCAAAATAAATTGCTATTTTTTCATCAAATTAGATGTCATACCTTGATGTTCCACTGAGTGTTTACATTTGTATAAATTCAATTATGTAGACTTAATAATCTATTTGCATTCTCAGTTTTAGAATGAGAAAGAATAAAATAATTACTAGAAAATGTACACAATTTTAAAAGAGTACTTTTAGTTCAAAGAGATGATTGAGTACAGGATCCTCTCTCCACTCTCTTCAAAATTCCATTTGCAACAAATACCTTAATAAAGTACAATAATAAATAAATTCATAAGAATGATAGAAAATAAGAAATAGAATCCATAGTTGATCTGAAATTTGGGGGAATTTCCGTAAAATATAAGGCAATTGGACTGTAAATTTAAAAAACATTAATGAAAGGAAGAGGGTGGGAAGGATTAGATAAAGGAGGAAATTTATCTGGAATTTAGTTGCAACAGATACCATTAACTTGGTGGAGCACTTGAGTAAATACTATCTGTCAGAGTCTTCTCTGTGTAAGCCAAAATAGCCGGTTTCATACTTGTTGAACATAGGATGTCTTATGTGACTTCAGGCAAGGTCACTCATTGAAACTGAGGCTGACTTTAAAGGAAACAGCAGGAGAGCTTTCTGCTGTTAGCACTAGTAATAGCTGAACAAGTTCATTCTTAAAGGTAATTTGGATTTTGCATCTTTATGTCTTTCACATCCAGATTCTCTGCAAAACAGATCTTGAGGCAAGAACTAAAAGAAGCTAAGGACATTATGCCAAGTGAAATAAGTCAGGTTTAGAAGGACAAATATCGTGTCATCTCTACCGGTTTCATTTATTTCATGATTTCCATTCTTATTTCCTTTTATTACTTCTGTTTACTTTTCATTTATTTCTATTTACTTACGGATTAATTTGCTCTTCATTTTTTACTTTCATAAGATGAAAGTTAAAATCACGGATTTTACATTTTTCCTTTAAAATAGGCATTTGAGGCTTGAGGACATCATTAAATAAATTCCATAACGTCTATGTACTGCTTTTATTTCATTTATATTCACAACATTTCCTATTTTTTCTTGTCATTTAAAATATCAATCACATATTAATAAGTGAATTGCTTAATTTCAAAATACATTGAGATTATTTTTATTTCCCAATTTAATTTTATTGTGGTCAAAGAGCATGATCTGTATGATGTTGGTCCTTTAAAATGTATTGAGACTTATTTTATGGTTCAGTATACGGTCTGTCTAGGTGAATATTTCATGGGCATATCTAAAAGCTTTGAATATGTTCATTTTAGTGCGTAGTATTCTATAAGTCTCTGTGAGGTAAATATTTTCACAGTGTTATTCATATCCCATGTGTTTACACTATTAAATGTTATTGTTCTATCAATTACTGTAAAATGAGAGTTATGATCTCCAACTATTCCATGAATTTGCTTATTACTCTTCTTAGTCTATTCTGTTTTTTATAGTTTGAAACTCTTTATTAGGTGCATGCATATTTAAGATTAGTATGTCTTCTTAATGAATTGCAATATAAAGGCCCTATTTATCTTGGTAATATTTCTTATACCAAAATATATTAGTTTTATGTTAAAAACTTAAACCTACCTTAATATGCTTAGTGTTTTCATGTTTTATAATATATATATATATGTTCTAGTCTTTTATAATCAACGTCTATTATTTATTGATTTATTGAATTAAAATGTGTCACTTGTAGATATATTTAGTGCTTGCTTTGTTACCCAAATAGACAATTACTGCCTTTTAGTGGTAGAATTCAGTCAATTTATATTTCATATAAATACTGTTATAGAAAGATAAGTCTAACATCTAGTTATTTGTTTTCTATTTGTCTCATTTTATAATGTTTTCAACTCTCTCTTGATTTTTTAAAAAATATTTTATTTTCTCTTATACCTCTTTCAGAAAGTTTTAGCGGTTGCTCTGGTGAATAATATATGTATGTTTAATTTATCATGTCTGTTTCCAAATAATATTATATTACTTTGTAGTGATGTACCTTAGAGCAAAAACTAAAATTTCACTTATCTTCCTCATGCATTTATACTCTTGTTCTCTTATCTTTGAGATCTATATATATTATAAGCCCCATGAATTGATTGCATTCATTTTATTTTTATTATTTTTGATTTTATTATGTTAGATTGTTGACAAACTTTAAAATAATTTTACTTTTTCATATGCATATAAATTAGATATATAATTTGTTTTTAAAAATATATGCACCCCATATTTAATCATTCTCATGCATTTTACCTTATCTTGTAGATACCAGTCCATGTGAGAAGTTAATGTCTATTATCTTACTTAACCCATGATGAGATACTTTCAGAATCTACCAAATTAAAATTCTAATAGTAGTATACAACGAAAACCTTAACTATCTCTCTTTTTTTCACTTCAGAAATAGTTTAGTTAAAGAACATCTTCATAAAGTAAAATAATAAGGAATCTGTCTGGGCGACTTACCAAGGTTCAAGGGTGTCCAGTGTGTGGGAGGCACACACTCTTGTCTACAAATAGGCATTTTCTGGTAATCTGGTGAACTCAGCATATTTTTTCATCAATGGTTAGGGGCTTGTATTTCTAGACATAATGAATGTATCCATAGAAAAAAAATATGCAAGTGAAGTTCAAGTATGTGGGTGAATGGAAGAGCATATGTATATTTGTTAAATAGATTTTTTAAAGTCACTTGAATAAAACTTGGTATCCAGAACTTGGAAAATGAAGACTTGGCACAAAAACTTTGGTTTTGGGTGCAGCAGAACATGCCAGGTTCCTTGGACCCTAACTAAGCTGTCTGCCCTAGTTTCTGCCTATGCACTACCTTGTCTAGACAGAGCGATAGAGTTCATTATCAGGATTGAGAGAATGCAGAGATGTGCTCTGATGGGACAGAAATTATGTTTATTAGTTTTCGAACATAAAGGTTCTACATAGGGAGCAAGAGAAAGCAGACTTAGATGGGATATTCCTCAAAATGAAAGCTATCATGTGGGGAAACAACTAAATTCTACCACAAAACACACTGAAGACCAGCCAATGTGCACTGGCATTTTCAGCTGGAAAAACAGGCTTTTTAAATTTGAGGGTAGAAAGACTTTTTCATATTAATTAGACAGGGTGCTGGAGATTCCCTATCACCCTTTCACCTTTCTACATTCTGTCGCGAGAACTGGGAGCCTGACGTATGTGGTCTGCTTCAACTTCGCTGTTTTGCCTACTGGCTCATGGTTTAGAAAAGTTTATAAAAGGTATTAGAAGCAGACTAGAATAATAATAAGAAGTTGGGGCACTTATTTTCATAGTGCCCTCTTTTGGACGTCAGACTGTTAGTAGTACTCTGTCTTTACTAAGTCACATCTTCTGCCCTAGCATCTACTATGACATCTACAATTATTTCTGGATTCTTGTAACCACTCCTTGTCTTTGCTTTTGCAAGCCTAAGGATTGGTAACAGCTTTCCACTATTTTTAGGCCGGTGGTGCTTCAATAACCCTTTGGGATTTCCTTTCGATTTGAAGTTTTTGTCATTGTTGTTGTTTTTCTTAAATCTCTTTAATAAATATAGTTAAAATTATTTTACTAAATTTTCTTTAATACTTTTATTTTTGTGTGTGTCATCTGTTTCACATCAGGACCAGACTGAGAAAATATTAATTGTAATAGTGACATGAAGAAATAGATTTTCAAAATGAAATTTAAAAATTGAGTTACTCATATCCTTGAAAAAAGGAAAGGAGACACTTTACTAATGCCTTGAGTGGTAATTCACAATTACTTACATCAACACTTGTGGTTACATGGGATGTCACTCTGGTAGAGTTCAAGGCGTTAAGAGACCAAGTGCTTGAGCACTCAGTCATCATCACAATAGTGATGATAACACTGATTGTGCTATGATTGTTTAATGTCTCTGTAGAGCATACATGTAAAATGAAATTAATGGATAACTTGAATGGACATCTCTGGGCACAGGTGAAAAAAATCATAGGCTTTTGAAAGCAATGAATGGTTCTATAAAGAAGCTGTGGATAAATTATCAAACACTGTATTAGGCCATTCCTGCATTGCTATAAAGAAATACTCAAAGATGGGTAATTTACCCCCCCCCCAAAAAAAAGGTTTTAATAGCCTCATGGTTCCACAGGCTGTACAGAAAGCAGGCACCTGCTCGGCTTCTGGTGAGGTCTCGGGAAGCTTTATTCATGGCAGAAAGCAAATCAGGAGCAGGCAAGTCACATGGCAAGAGGAGAAGTAAGAGAGAGAGAAAGGGGAAGCCCCATATTCTTTTAAACAAAAGGATCTTGTGTGAACTAACAGCAAGAAATCACTTATGACCAGGAGGATGGTGTTTAGCTATTCATGAGGGATCTGTCCCCATTATCTAGTCATCTCCCACTAGGTCCCACCTCTGACACTGGGAGTCACATTTCAACATGAGATTTGGAGGGAATGAACATCCAAATCATAGCACAGATCTAATGGTAAGGGTGACAGTGTTACAGTGGCAGTTAAGTTAAATGCTAAACCATGCCAGAACCCTTATGCTAAGCATGAGACTCGAAACATGGGATGAATATATTTGGGTAGACAGAGATCAGGCAGATGACTCTGATCTCTCAAGTTCTCCTGCACTTTTTTTTTTTGCTTTTTCTGCCAGTGATAGCCTTCTCTTTATGCCTTCTAAATATCCTCTATGGGAGGTCAAAATTTTATACTACCTGTTGTAATTTGTAATAAAATTGCAAAATTTTATATTGCCTGGTATAGTTTCTTCACTAGAGAAAGCCAGCTATATGTGTAACCTTCCTATTTCCCCTTGCCTCTAATCCCAAAATAAGGGTTAGAACCCATCATAACAAAGAAGAAGAGGTACAAGGAGGCAATCCCCTATATATACTAACAGAGTGGTAGATCTTTTCAGCAACTATAGGGTACATGTTATAGAAGTGCAGTCTAACTATGTTAGATAACAGAGGATATTTTTTCCTAGTTAAATATACATTATGATGGCCCCCCACACACAAAAAAATCTGTAATTAGCATGCTTTCTTGAACTTCAGAAAGTAGAATTAACAACATGTTGGTGTCATAGATTAAGACCTACACTTAAATGTGGTCTGCAGTAAATGAGATAGAAGTGCTGTAATTTTCTAGATGCACTGCAGAAGTCTTAAGTTTTCAGTGATGTTTCTATTAAGATTTATGTATTATATGCAACCACTCAGATACCACCTCATCATATTCCTTAGAAGATCAGGAAGACACACCCTGTTCAAGACACCAAGAAATGCTTTGGTAAAGGGAACTGCAGAATCCTTTAAATGATTTGTCATTGCTTTTTTTTTTTTTTTTTTACAAGAGAAGCATGATCGTGAGAGATGACATAATAAAATACAGTTCCTTGATTTCAAGGAAATAATGTACTTTAAAGTGGTAGAGGCTATATGAGTTTGCTTACCCAAAGACAGTAAAACAAAAAGTTGCCTAGACAAAGTGTTTTGCAAAGCAGTGATCTTCAGTGATATCTAATGGAGTACAGTGCTCTGAGGTATGCAAGTGATAGGTAGATCAGAAACTTGATCCATGTAAGGGAAGCTGTGTATGTGTGTGTGTGTGTGTATACAGTGAATATGTCTCGAATCACCATGTCACCACTGTGGAATTTTACATCTTCTTACCCAGGTATCAGTTCACATAACCAGATGACCAGCATGAATGCAACACCAGACACTTTTCCAAAAGGTTCCTGTAATGGGATATTAAATTTCATCTAGTTTTCAAATACAAATCTGAGACCATTAACCATGGTTACTGTGCAGAGACAAAAAGGAAACATAGGTCTGAAAGGGCTTACATAAGCAGTGGCTCTGAAATAATACTAAGCATCTCAAAACTGAAACACCATCATGTTGCACAGAAAGGGAACTTACTGACTCCTGTGCTGATTTCACCACACTGTGAATTATCTGTGGGATTTATCTTTGCAATTTTCCCCTGATTATCAGACTGGATACTGAGAATAGATATACCATATAACTGGCAGAATCCCTAAAATGGTTCCCTGACACATGAAGTGAGTCTTGTTATGGCAGAAAGAAACTGAAGCTGCCACTCACACCTGCCACTTATTCTCATCCCAAAAAAGATAGTGAGCCAAAAAAAAAAAAAAAAAAGTTGCATCATTAGGGGGCTTTGAGGGGTTAACTTTGATATTAATGACTTGGAAGAATCATTTTTGGAGATTTTTACTATATCCACAGTTAAATCACCTGCATGACTGATACACAAGGAGAGAGAGATGGATAATTACTGGAAATTATTGCAAGCATAATTACCCAAACAAAGGACAAATGGTGGTGATTATGAGGAATGAAAAGATGAAGTGTGCTGAATATTCTTCTTCCTCCCAAGTATTTTCTCTACTCTTCACTACCCTGTCCTGTGCCTAACTAGGCTGACTGGCATCTCTTGCCTTCTGGTACCTAG
>NW_012114744.1:5021415-5026045 GCF_000951035.1 Colobus angolensis palliatus | reverse complement strand
TCGGGCTCCTGCTAGAACCATGAATAGTATAATTTATATTCAGTTTCATATAAAAACTTACAAAAGACAAATAGTTTAGCATTATATAATGCTCTTATCTTGAATTATATTAAGTCCAGGAGTAGTCATTTTTTGCTGTTCTTGTGGTACAATGATGCTGTCAAGTGATCAGGCCCCCACTAGCCCCTTAATTGCCATTCTCTTCGTAAAATACGTCTTTATCATCATCAGATTAATGCTACATCCCTTAAAATCACGCTCACTTTACAGCATAAAGATAAAACAATCTTACTGTCACTCTTCACTGAAAAGGAGGTAGAACATTAGTATCAATTTTCTACAGAAAAATTTTAAAATGTGAGACAAAAGTGAATTTATAGTCACCGAAATATGATAGGGCCACAGGGAGAGGCTAGTTAGTTTGATTTCCCTGGCTGAATACACATGATAGTTAGACATGCAATGTGAAAACCTATAGAATATACAAAGCTTCCGGAATAGTTGTTTTCGGTCTATTAAATCCCTAGAGATTAAATGGTCGGTGTTCACACAGAGAAATCTCAGGCAGTTAAAAATAAATAAACTACTCAGCCTAGATTCAAGCAACAAACCAAATATCTGGTTTATGTCTTTGGGCTTTATCAAAAATATACCATATACTTGTGGACTTTATTAAAAATAACTTATCAGATAAGTGAAAATAATGTGGCTGTGTTTCTTGTCTGTAATGGCAATTACAGACAACCCTCGGTTTTTTTTTTTTTTTAAAGCATTGGTTTCAGTACCTCCCTTGGATAACAAAATCCACAGATGTTCACATCCCTGATATAAAATGGTGTAGTATTTGCAGGTAACTTATGTATATCCTCCCATATACTTTAAGTTATCTCTAGATAATTTACAATCCCTAATACAATTTCTTTGCTATGCTCAGAGCTGTTATACTGTATTGTTTAAGAAATAATGACAAAAAGATGTGTATCTGTTTAGTACAGACACCTTTTTCCTCATAATTTTAATCCATGGTTGGTGGAATCCACAAATATAGAAACCATGTACAAAGGGATGGCTGTATAAAAAAAACTGAAAATCAGGAGCTCATGTTTTATTGATACGAAAGTTTGCATATTTTCCAAAGGCTTTTCTTGCATAAAGTTTTGTGCTTATTATATATAGAAAGACATCTGAGAATGGCCATTAAACTTGTGAAATTACCATGAAAGTTTCGCCCTGAAATTGAGCATGTCACATATATTTGTAATGGCATGTATTTACATGCAATATTCCAGTTTGTGTGCATGGAGCTGATCATAGTGCTCTCTGAGGATCTTTTGTATTTCTGTGGGATCAGTTGTAATGTCATTATTGACATTTCTAATTGTCCTTATTTGAATCTTCTCTTTCTTTTTTCTTTGTTAATCTAGCTAATGATCTATCAATCTTATATTTTTAATAATAAATTCTTTTTTCACTTATTTTTCTATGGGTTTTTGCATCTCAATTTCATTAAGTTTTTCTCTATTTTTAGTTATTATATTTTTCTACTAGCTTTGCAGTTGGCTTATTTTATTCTCTAGTTCTTTGGGTGCAAACTTAGATTTGTCAACTTTAGATCTTTCTGACTTATTGATGAAGGTGTTAAGAGCTATAAACATTCCTCTTTACATGGCTTTAGCTGTATCCTAAAGATTCGGGTATATTGTGTCCCTATTTTCATTAATTTTAAAGAATTTTTTGATTTCTGCCTTAATTTCAATGTTTACCCAGGCATTATTAAGGAGCAAGTTGTTTGATTTCCTTCTATTTGTGTAGTTTTGAGAGATCTTCTTGACATTAATTTCTGTTTTTATTGTACTATGATCAGAGAGTGTGTTTGGGAAGATTTCAATTTTTTGAAGTGTATTAAGAGTTACTTTATGACTGAGCACGTGGTAAATTTTAGAATATGTTCCAAGTGCCGAGGAGAAGAATGTATACTCTATGGATGTTGGGTGGCATGTTCTGGAGATGTCGATCAGATTCAATTGGTCAAGAATTGATTGAGTTTAAGTCCAGAGTTTCTTCATTTGTTTTCCGCCCGGTGATCTATCTATTGTTGTCACAGGGTGTTGAAGTCTCTGACTATGATTGTGTGATAGTCTATGTATTTTCATGGGCAAGAAGAACTTATTTTGTTAATCTGGGTGCTTCAATGTTGGGTGCATATACTTTTAGATAGTTAAGTTTCCTTTTTTGGATTGTACCCTTTATCATTATGTAGCGGTCTTCATTGTCCTTCTTAATTTTTATTGGTTTACATTTTATTTCACCAGATATAAGAATAGTGACTTCTGCTCTTTTGTTTGTTTGTTTGTTTTCTGTTTACTTGGCAGACCTCTCTCCATTCCTTTACTTCAAGCCTGTGGGTGTCATCACGTATGAGTTGGGTCTCTTTAAGACAGCAGATAGTTAGGTCTTTTCTTTTTATCCAGCTTGCCATTCTGTCTTTTAAATGAGGCATTTAGCCTCTTTGCATTCAAGGTTAATATTAATATGTGTGATTTTGATCCTGACATTTTGTTCGCTGGTTGTTTTATATATTTGATTATGAAGTTGCTTTAGAGTGCCTGCGGTCTCATTGTTCAGTTCCCACCTATGAGTGAGAACATGCGGTGTTATAATGTAAATGATGAGTTAATGGAGGCAGCAAACCAACGCGGCACATGTACACATATGTAACAAACCTGCACATTGTGCACATGTATCCTAGAACTTAAAAGTGTAAAAAAAAAAAAAAAAAGACTGCGTGCGGGCTATGTGCATAGTGTATTTTTGTGGAAGCAGATGTCATTCTTTTGATTCAATGTTTAGCAATCTTTTTAGGACCTCTGGTAAGGCTAGTCTAGTAGAAACAATTTTCTTTTGCTTTTGCTTCTCTAAGAAGTTCGTTTCTCCTTCACTTACAACATTTAGGTTGGCAGGATATGAAATTCTTGGTTGGAATTTCTTTACTTTAAGGATAATAAAAATAGGGTCCCAATCTCTTCTGTCTTGTAAGGTTTCTGCTGAGAGTTCTGCTGTTTGCCTGATGAATTTTCCTCTGTACTTGGCTTGACCCCTCTCTCTAGCTGCTTTTAATATCTTTTTTAAAAAATCCTTTTCCATTGATCTAAGTGAATCTGATTACCATGTGCCTTGGGGATAGTCATCTTGTATAGTTTCTAGATGGGGTCCTCTACCTTTATTGGATTTCTATATGAACCTCTCTATTGAGATTACAGAAATTTTAATGAACTATATCCCCAAATATATTTTTCAGGTAGCTTATTCCCTCCTTTTCCCTCTCATAAATACATAATTCCATATTTCTTAAGGGTTTCAATATTTTTTCAAATCTTTTTTATTATTTTACTTAAGTTCGGGGTTACATGTGCAGAATGTGCAAGTTTGTTACATAGATACACATATGCCATGGTGGTTTGCTGCACCTATCAGCACATCATCTAGTTTTTAAGCCCCACATGCATTAGGTATTTGTCCTCATGCTCTCCCTCCCCTTGCCACCCACCTCTCAACTGGCCCCAGTGTGTGTTGTTCTCCTCCCTGTGTCCATGTGTTCTCATTGTTCAACTCCCACTTATGAGTAAGAACATATGGTGTTTGGCTTTCTATTTCTGTGTAAGTTTGCTGAGGATTATGGCTTCCAGCTTCAACCATGTCTCTACAAAGTACATGATCTCATTCCTTTTTATGGCTGCACAGTATTCCATGGTGTATATGTATCACATTTTCTTTATCCAGTCTATCATTGATGGACATTTGGGTTGGTTCCATGTCTTTGCTATCATAAATAATGCTGCAGTAAACATACATGTGCATGGGTCTTTATAGTAGAATAATTTATATTTCTTTAGGTATATACTCAGTAATGGAATTGCTTGGTCAAATGGTATTTCTGCTTCTAGATCTTTGAGGAATCGCCACACTGTCTCCCACAATGGTTGAGCTAATTTACATTTCCACCAACAGTGTAAAAGCATTCCTATTTTTCCACATCCTCTCCAGCATCTGTTGTTTCCTGACTGTTTAATAATTGCCATTCTCTCTGGTGTGAGATGGTATCTCCTTGTGGTTTTGATTTGCTTTTTTCTAATGATCAGCGATGATGAGATTTTCTTCATACGTTTTTTGGCCACATAAATGTCTTCTTTTAAGAAGTAGCTGTTCATATCCCTTGCCCATATTTTAATGGGATTGTTTGTTTTTTCTTGTAAATTTGTTTAAGTTCCTTGTAGATTCTGGATATTAGACCCTTGTCGGATGAGTAGATTGCAGAAATTTTCTCCCATTCTGCAGGTTGCCTGTTCACTCTGATGCTAGTTTCTTTTGCTGTGTGGAAGCCCTTTAATCAGATCCCATTTGTCAATTGTATCTTTTATTGCAATGACTTTTGGTGTTTTTGTCATGAAGTCTTTGTCCATACCTATATCCTGAATGACATTGTCTGGATTTTCTTCTAGGGATTTTATGGTTTGGGGTTTTACATTTAAGTCTTTAATCCATCTTGAGTTAATTTTTGTATAAAGTGTAAGGAATGGTTCTAGTTTCAGTTTTCTGCACATGGCTAGCCAGTTTCCCAACAGAATTTATT
>NW_012114744.1:5018274-5021055 GCF_000951035.1 Colobus angolensis palliatus | reverse complement strand
TGATTCTTCCTATCCATGAGTATGGAATGTTTTTCCATTTGTTTGTGTTGTCACTTATTTCTCTGAGCAGTGGTTTGTAGTTCTCTTTGAAGAGGTCCTTCACATCCCTTGTAATCTGTATTCCTGGACATTTTATTCTCCTTGTAGTAACAGTAATTGTGAATGAGAGTTCATTCATGATTTTGCTCTCTGCTTGTCCATTGTTGGTGTATAGGAATTCTTGTGATTTTTGCACATTGATTTTGTATCCTGAGACTTTGCTGAAGTTGCTCATCAACTTAAGGAGTGTGGGGACTGATACAATGGGGTTTCTATATATAGGATCATGTCATCTGCAAACAGAAACAATTTGACTTCCTGTCTTCCTGTTTGAATACCCTTTTTTCTTCCTCTTGCCTAGCTGCCTAGGCCAGAACTTCTAATATTACGTTGAACAGGAGTAGTGAGAGAGGGCATCCTTGTCTTGTGCCAGTTTTCAAAGGGAATGCTTCTAGCTTTTGCCCATTCAGTACGATATTGGCTATGAGTTTGTCATAAAGAGCTCTTATTATTTTGAGATATGTTCCATCAATATCTAGTTTAATGAGAGGTTTTTAAATTTATTTTTATTATTTTTTAATTATTTAATTATTTTTTTATTGTACTTTATGGTCTGGGATACATGTGCAGAATGTTCAGATTTTTTACATAGCTATACATGTGCCATGGTGGTTTGCTGCACCCATCAACCTGTCATCTACATTAGGCATTTCTCCTAATGTTATCCCTCCCCTTGCCCCTACTCCCTAACAGGTCTCAGTGTATGATGTTCCCCACACATGCCCATAAGCTCTCATTGTTCAACTCCCACTTATGAGTGAGAACATGTGGTGTTTGGTTTTCTGTTCCTTTGTTATTTTGCTGAGAATGATGGTTTCCAGAAAAGGACATAAACTCATTCTTTTTTTTTTTTTTTTTTTTAGATGGAGTCTCGCTCTGTCGCCGGGACTGGAGTGCAGTGGCCAGATCTCAGCTCACTGCAAGCTCCGCCTCCCAGGTTTACGCCATTCTCCTGCCTCAGCCTCCCAAGTAGCTGGGACCACAGGCGCCCGCCACCTCGCCCGGCTAGTTTTTGTATTTTTAGTAGAGACGGGGTTTCACCGTGTTAGCCAGGATGGTCTCCATCTCCTGACCTCGTGATCCGCCCGTCTCGGTCTCCCAAAGTGCTGGGATTACAGGCTTAAGCCACCGCGCCCGGCCTGACATAAACTCATTCTTATGGCTGCAGAGTATTCTGTGGTGTATATGTGCCACATTTTCTTTATCCAGTCTATCACTGATGGACATTTGTGTTGGTTCCAAGACTTTGCTATTGTGAATAGGGCTACAATAAACATATGTGTGCATGTGTCTTTATAGTAGAATGATTTCAGTAGCACATTGAAAAACTTATCCACCATGATCAAATCAGCTTCATCCCTGGGATGCAAAGCTGGTTCAACATATGCAAATCAATAAACGTAATTCACGACATAAACAACCAATGACAAAACCACATTATTATCTCAATAGATGTAGAAAAGGCTTTTGATAAAATTGAACACCCCTTCATGCTAAACACACTCAATAAACTAAGTATTGATGGAATTATCTCAAAGTAATAAGAGCTATTTATGAAAAACCCACAGCCAATATCATACTGAATGGGCAAAATCTGGAAGTATTCCCTTTGAAAACTGGCACAAGACAAATATGCCCTCTCTCACCACTCATATTCAACATAGTATTAGAAGTTCTGGCCAGGGCAATCAGGCAAATGAAAGAAATTAAAGGTATTCAAATAGAAAGAGAGGAAATCAAATTATCTCTGTTTGCAGATGACATGATTGTATATTTAGAAAACCCCTTAAGCTGATGTGCAACTTCAGCAAAGTCTCAGGATACAAAATTACTGTGCAAAAAAATCACAAGCATTCCTATACACCAATAACAGAGAGCCAAATCATGAGTGACCTTCCATTCACAATTGCTACAAAGATAATAAAATACCTAGGAATACCACTTACAAGGGATGTGAAGGACCTCTTCAAGGAGAGTTTTTAACATGAAGGGATGTTGAATTTTGTCGAAGGCCTTTTTCTGCCTCTATTGAGATAATCATGTGATTTTTTTCATTGGTTCTCTTTTTGTGATGCATTACATTTATTGATTTGCTTACATTGAACCAGACTTGCATCCCAGGGATAAAGTCAACTTGATCGTGGTGGATAAGCTTTTTGAAGTGCTTCTGGATTTGGTTTGCCAGTATTTTATTGAGGATTTTCGCATTGATGTTCATCAAGGATATTGGTCTGAAGTGTTCTTTTATTGTTGTGTCTCTGCCAGGTTTTGGTATCAGGATGATGCTGGCCTCATAGAATGAGTTAAGGTGGAGTCTCTCCTTTTCAATTGCTTGAATAGTTTCAGAAGGAATGGTACCAGCTCCTCTTTGTAACTCTGATGGATTTGGGCTATGAATCCATCTGGCCCTGGGATTTTTTTGGTTGTTAGGCTATTAATTACTGACTCAATTTCAGAACTTGTTATTAGTCTATTCAGGGATATGACTTCTTTCTGATTTAGTCTTGATAGGTGTATTTGTCCAGGAATTTATCAATTTTTTCTAGACTTTCTAGTTTATTTGCATAGAGATGTTTATAGTATTATCTGATGGCAGTTTGCATCTCTGTGCAAACAGTGGTGATATACTTTTTATCATTTTTTTATTGTGCCTATTTGATTCTTCTCTCTTTTCTTCTTCTT